>NW_028262336.1:74242500-74395000 GCF_047370975.1 Nipponia nippon | reverse complement strand
CCTGGCTACAACCTCCTTTCAGGTAGCTGTAGAGAGCAATAAGGTCTCCCCTCAGCCTCCTCTTCTCCAGACTAAACAACCCCAGTTCCCTCAGCCGCTCCTCATCAGACTTGTGCTCTAGAGCCTTCACCAGCTTTGTTGCCCTCCTCTGGACAAGCTCTAGTACCTCGATGTCCTTCTTGTAGTGAGGGGCCCAACACTGAACACAGGACTCGAGGTGCAGCCTCACCAGTGCCGAGTACAGGGGCACTATCACCTCCCTGGTCCGGCTGGCCACACTATTCCTGATACAAGCCAGGATGCCCTTGGCCCTCTTGGCCACCTGAGCACACTGCTGGCTCATGTTCAGGCGGCTGTCAACCAGCACCCGCAGGTCCTTTTCTGCCAGGCAGCTCTCCAGCCACTCCTCCCCCAGCCTGTAGCGTTGCATGGGGTTGTTGTGACCCAAGTGCAGGACCCAGCACTTAGCCTTGTTGAATCTCATACAGCTGGCCCCAGCCCAACGATCCAGCCTGTCCAGGTCTCTCTGTAGGGCCTTCCTACCCTCCAGCAGATTGACACTTCCACCCAACTTGGTGTCATCTGCAAACTTAGTGAGGGTGCACTCAATCCCCTCATCCAGATCATCAGTGAAGATATTGAACAGGACTGGCCCAAACACTGAGCCCTGGGGAACACCACTTGTGACCGGCCACCAACTGGAGTTGACTCTGTTCACCACCACTCTCTGGGCTCGGCCATCCAGCCAGTTTTTAACCCAGCGCAGAGTGCACCCATCCAAGCCGTGAGCAGCCAGCTTCTCCAGGAGAATGCTGTGGGAGACAGTGTCAAAGGCCTTACTAAAGTCCAAGTAGACAACATCCACAGCCTTTCCCTCATCCACTAAGCAGGTCACCTTGTCCTAGAAGGAGACCAGGTTAGTGAAGCAGGACCTGCCTTTCATAAACCCATGCTGGCTGAGCCTGATGCCCCAGTTGTCCCACACGTGCCATGTAATGGCACTCAAGATGATCTGCTCCATGACCTGTCCTGGCACCGAGGTCAGGCTGACAGGCCTGTAGTTCCCCGGATCCTCCTTCCGACCCTTCTTGTAGAGGGGCGCCACATTTGCTAACTTCCAGTCCTCTGGGACCTCCCCGGTTGACCAGGACTGCTGATAAATGATGGAGAGTGGCTTGGCCAGCTCCTCTGCCAGCTCCCTCAGTATCCTCAGGTGGATCCCGTCTGGCCCCATGGACTTGTGCGCATCCAGGTGGAGGAGCAGGTCGGTGACTGCCACCTCTGCGACAACCGGGGCTTCACTCTACATCCTATCTCCATCTCCCAGCTCAGGGGCCTGAAAACCCCAAGGATGACCAGTCTGACTATTAAAGACTGAGGCAAAGAAGGCATTAAGTACCTCAGCCTTCTCCTCATCCTTCGTGGCAATGTTTCCCTCCGATCCAACAAAGGATGGAGGTTCTCCCTGGCCCTCCTTTTGTCGCTGATATATTTGTAAAAACATTTTTTGTTATCTTTAGCGGCGGTGGCCAGTTTAAGTTCTAGCTGGGCCTTCGCCTTTCTAATCTTCTCCCCGCATAACCTCACAACATCCTTGTAGTCCCCCTGAGTCGCCTGCCCCTTCTTCCAAAGGTGATAAGCTCTCCTTTTTTTCCTGAGTTCCAGCCAAAGCTCCCTGTTCAGCCAGGCTGGTCTCTCCCCCGCCTGCTCATCTTGCGGCCCATGGGGACGGCCTGCTCCTGCGCCTTTGAGACTTCCTTCTTGAATAACACCCAGCCTTCCTGGACTCCTTTGCCCTTCAGGACTGCCTCCCAAGGGACTCTGTTCACCAGACTCCTAAACAATCCAAGGTCTGCCCTTCTAAAGTTCAGGGTAGCGGTTTTGCTGACCCCCTTCCTTACTTCTCCAAGAACTGAAAACTCTATCATGTCGTGGTCGCTGAGCCCAAGACAGCCTCCGACCACCACATCGCCCACCAGGCCCTCTCTGTTCGTGAGCAGCAGGTCCAGCAGGGCACCCCCCTGGTTGGCTCGCTTACCAGCTGCGTCAGGAAGTTCTCTCATCTCCCACGCACTCCAGGAACCTCCGACACTGCTTTCTCTCTGCTGTGTTGTATTTCCAGCAGAGATCTGGTCATTTGTCGAAGTCACCTGCATAAAAGGGGAGGGAAAGCTTTCAGATTTGATCTTGGTGTAGGTAGGCTAAATCCTCTTTTTCCTTCAGTTCCTCATTTTTGTTTCTTGTAGCTATTTCTAGCTGCGTTGACTGCTTTGGATATGGTAATTTAATACTTGGGTTTAACCTCAAGCCTACTTTGAATAAAGAGGGATTTCAACAGAACTAGCTGAAAACAAGTTTCTTAA
This sequence comes from Nipponia nippon, assembly GCF_047370975.1. NCBI lineage: Eukaryota > Metazoa > Chordata > Aves > Pelecaniformes > Threskiornithidae > Nipponia > Nipponia nippon. Next base: position 74,392,637 of record NW_028262336.1, on the reverse strand, counting down.
TCGAAATGCACAGAAAATTTACAGTATGGCAAGAGCCATGGTTATCCACTCCATTCTTCAAAGTGGATGAAAAAGATACCACCTTCGTAGAAGGTGTATGTGTCAGGATGCCCAGTGTCAGGAGAGGAAGAAAAGCCTTCCAGTTGCAAATAATAACAAGAACTGACTGCACTTTCACCTCCCCACAACTTCATCCAGAGAAAAAGGTCTGTTTAACCAGATTCTGTGTGAAAACAGATTAATATTCTAGAGAGCAAACCTCCACAATATATATAGGAGTATGTAAGATGGTTACGGGGCACCTGATGCACCCTTACGAAAGGGAAAATGTCTTCTGATGAAACTGCGCAAGCCTTCAACCAGGGCTGCTGTGGAATTAAGAACAGTGCAATTACAAAGAGGTAGAGCTTATCAATTTCATTTTTTTTCCCCTGTACATTTACAAAGCTACATTCCTTTTGACCCAAATTACTGTGTCTAACCAGCCTAAGTGCTGTGGATGTATTAGCTTGGGTCAGAGCTGCCTTGAGCATCTACAGGCTGTAATGCATTACTTGATGTGCATGTGCCTTCAGCAGCTTTCGAGAAGTTTGACATGAATTGTATAAATACAGCTGTTTTTTCAACAAGTCACAGAACACAATCAGCAAATTTAAAATAAATTGTAATAACTTATGATCCATTTTTTCACAACAAAGTGTATTGACAACAATCTTTGTGTTTTGGTTTTGGGCTTAAATCTCAAGCTCTTTCTGTTCATCTTTCTGAATCAGCACACTAAGCTCTGAAAGCAGTTTTTCATGTCAAAATTAAGCTTACGTTAGAGAATCTTTTAGAACCTTTCTACAAGATTTGTATTAATACGTACAGTTTTTCTCTTGTACTGTCCTTGTTAGAGCCTTGTTGAATAGGTGGATGTTTTCTGGCATGGAATTTCATGTTCAGCTCCAAGTAACATGACACCAGTCAAACCACCAATCAAACCCTGGTACAAGGGATGTACTGCTTACAAACATGCTGAAGGTACCATATTTCGAGCTTGAAGCAGTTTTCCCTAAGGCCTGAGATAATAATCAGGTTCAAAACTTGGTCATTTTGTTCTGTGTGTGAATGGTACTGTATAAGCAGCTGGGCAGATTTTTGATCTTGGTGAAATTTGAGATACTAATTATTGTTCTGTTCAGCTGGTGTCATTTTTCAGTGTTCTTCAGTGCCTTGACCTTTCTGTTTGTGATGAACGTAACAGTTCCAGGTGTGTTAAGCAAGACTATGGACAGAGAAACTGTTTCGATATAGTTACATTTTGGACTGGAGGGCAGTGTTGGTGAGGACAACAGTTTCATTCTGTCTTACATTGACAGCATAAGTCCCTACATAAACTTACAAGAACTTGGAATATCTTTTCATTTTCTGTAAATAAAAAACATTACTCCATTATGGTTTTCTGAGAAAGCCAAGCACTGGATGCAGCTCCTGTTACATTATGTGACCATGAGCCAAGGGCATAAGGGCTTTCAGCTTTCTCTTGGTGTAATTTGAATTAAATCTTCTCCTTTCTTCTTTCTCCTAGGAAGGAGGTTGTATTACATCAGATTGTTTTTTCAAGTTTTGAAGGTCTGAATAGGAAGAATAGGAAGGGGTTTTTAGTGCTTATTAGCATGTTTTTTCTTTTCATCGTGATTCAATTAAGCTTAAAATAACCCTCTCTAATTACTGCTCTGTTTGACCCTGTCAAAGGGCTGGGGGTTGTTTTACAATTTAGCAACCATGCTATGATTCTAGAAATCCTTTTCTTTAAAAAAAAAAAAAAAGAAAAAGAAAAAAACATTACACTGATGTTTTAGACTTTTTTTTTTTTTTTTTACAGGATATACTCAGTATATACTCATACCACTTGCCATGGTGATTTACTGTGTGGTGAGGAGCTGAATGCTGAAAGCAGAGATAATATTGGGAGCATCATGCATGTGTGGTTGTGACAGCTGACAGGAGAGCTCAGGCACTGCGGAAAGGGCAGGAATGTCCACAGAACTGCTGCCAATAAAAATTAGTGGGTAATATCCCAATTTCCTCCAAATGAAGGATAAAACTAAAAGGTTATGTAAGGGTGCCTGAGCTCAGTGCAGTCAAAGATCTCTTGTCACTGTGCGTGTTTTGCCAGCTCCTATTCCCCTTCAGTCAAGGTACGAAGGATGTCTCTTTCTGAAGGCAGTGTAGGTGCAGTATTTTCAAGTACCGGGGTAATAGCATTTAGATAAGCTGTATTATTGTGATTTTCTGCTTCCTTCTCTTCAAGCAGTAACACAGGAATAGAGGATTTTGGTACGTTGTACCTTCATTCTGTGGCATAACTGGACGGTGACAGGTTTGAGAAGCGTCAAGCATGTGGAAGCAAAAATCTTCTGCTGACCTTGTTACTGGGGCTGACTGAAGCTGTTGGGAGGACCTGGAGAAATAACTTAAGACACATTCGGCTTTGGCAGTGTTTACTTCTAAAGAGCTTCCCATTTCCATGCAATTTCCAACCTGAACCTACTTGATATTGACAGGTAATATTTTAATGGATAGATTGATTGGACTGGCAGAATGAATTAGCCATCAGCTTGACAACCATATAGCATTATGTTGTGTATCTGTTTACTCAGCACTGGGTGAAATGCAAGAGTCTATTGAAAATCAGATTTCCATGCTGCTTTGTCAAAGCAAATTTAATCACAGCTAGAACATGTGGCATCCATCATTTCCACTTCAGAAGGCATCAACAGGCACAGATCAGCAACAACAAGCAGTGCTGCCACTGCTGTCTTTGACTCACATGGAAAATTAAATTTTACCATAGATTTTTGATAAATGATGCAGTCTCACCCATCAAACATGATTACTTAAGTGTTCTCTATTAAAGTAATCCCCAATAGCTTTGTATCTAGAAGCAGTCTCACTCCATTTGGCTTTGAGTCACTCCTCCTGATGTGGGATAGGCTTTTGGATATTGCCTTTGCAGATTGTCCTGCTTTCCATTTGTTTTTTCTTCGAAATCTCAGATCTGCCTGGCTGCCTGTTTTTACCTGCATTTTAGTGACCACCTCAGCTACATACTGTAATTTATTCTGTGTTTGTCTGTGAAATTTCACATTAATGCATCTCTTTCTACCCTCATGGAGGTCAGGGTAGCAAATTATATTATGAGAATTCTCAAGGTAACTTAAGGAGTGAAACAATGCAGAGGATATGTAAAGATGCAACCAGTTGCTTTGTTCATGCCTCAAGTATGGTAGAGAGCATTTTAAGTGTTCAGATTTACATAAAATGTTGAAAAACATTGCAAGTATTTGTTCTGCACATTTTACTGAAGTTTTCATCTCCTTTAATTTATCACAGACACTGAAACTACTCCAGTTTAATAGCTAATTAATACTTCTTTTGGGGTGATCTTTCTTCCCCCCTTCCACTTCCACTTCGAATGGCCAAGCATGTGTTTTGTAACACCACTGTGTATTGCTATTATTCTTGTTAAATTTTCATCTGATGTGTTAATGCCTCCATAACTGTGAGTCCAAAGCCTTTTTCTTCCAGCCATGAAGATAACAGCACAATTTTTCTAATTCCTACTAATTGAGCTATGATTCTTTAAGATTGTCTTATGTCTTGTACTGTCTCTTGTAATGTCCTCAAAAATCATGTCATTGACTGAGAGGAGCTCATAGTCACTAATAGGTCTTCTGAAAATTGTTTCACATTTACTGTTTTGATTTACAGTACTGCTCAAAAATATCTTGTCTATAGACTACGCGAGTTCAAATAATAATGCTTCCTGTGTTTCTGTGTTTCCTCAAGCGTCAATATTCAGCTGTTTATAAATACTTTTGTACTTACAGGAGAATTTCTAAATTGCTTTCTTTTATAGTGTTACTATTAGTGGTATCAATATTTTGAATCAAACGTCTGAATATGCTCTTTTGCCTCTTTCCTTGAGACAAGCTGTTTCCTTTACATTTCCACCAATAAAAAATTTGTATAGGTACCCGGTGATAACCTATGGATGCTGATTAAAATGTAAGCTTTTTTTCCATTGATCTAAAGGAACATCTTAATTAAAACATATGGCCGTATCTATTTCATGTAATTTAGAAGTCCAGACTTGTTGGTCTGAACTAGTTGGCTAATTCATCTGAGGAGATTCACTTATTTATAGTCAAGGGGGAGAAATGCATATTCCAAAGGATGATTCACCGTTCTAAGACAGGCACCTAAAAGAGGCCAGGTAAGTCACCTTCTGGAGGTATTATTCTCTCTTGACTGTAAAAGGTGCCTGGGATGAGTAGCATTACCTGGGAATGTTAAGCAATAAGCAGAATTTGAGGAGGAAACGTGCTGAACAAGCACTGCATCTTTGATATACACCGCGATACAGATGTATTGCTGGGACTGCTGGGCACAGTACAGCTGTGTTGCACACCTGTTGCTGGGAAAGCTGTAAGAAGTTGTGGGCGACGCTTCTTCTGTGATTTGTACTGATGCTACACAAATGCTGCACAAGCGAAACGTGTATTTAAAGGCTTATGCACCATAACTTGTCCTTTACTCTCCCAGGCAGCTGCCCACCAGACGTACTCTCTGAATTTTCTGTTATCTGCACTTGGACATCTGTATTGGGGACATTTGTGTAGAGTGACAGTTGAATACGTACAAGAACTAATCAATCCCTAAGGGTGCAGCAGTTTTGTCTCTGTCAAACTCATTTATTTATGTTTTTCTTAGAAAAATATGAAGCTGATGAAGTGTAGCTTACCTTTCAACACCAAAAGGTGTTTCTTCCCAAAGGCTCAGAGATGTTCAAGATTTATGACTTTTTCTGCTGTCTGATTTTCGCTCTGCATGATTTATGATGAGCCTGTTCCTACGCTAGCTATCAGATCGTCCTTTTCAAACTAGAGTCTCTCATGTTAATAGTCAGTGCAATTCATAATTGCTTGTCCCTGGGCCTGACTGTTATCTGAATGGATTGATACGTATCCACCAGGCAGCAGGTCTTGCTTGTTGATCCACTTTCTTCTGTGTAGGTCTTATAACTTAAAGGTACACTCAGGGTGATAACAATAACTCAGAATTTAGAGACCTGAATTTTAGACACCTAAATTAGCTACGATGAAAGTTAGCTGTGGTGTCTGATCATAAATAACAGGTGAAGTGTGGACTGGGATAGCCAAGCACAGTATGACTTTCCATCCCCTTGCAATAGCCCCCGTATACAGCTTGTGTGCCTCCTGATCTTGCCCAACATGAAAATTCCTTAGTTCATCTGTCTACATATGCCTGAACTGAGTGTTAGGCTACTGCTTTGGGAACAAATAGTGAGGAGAAGCTGCTCAGTTTATGTACTATCTTACTTCATGCCAGGAGAGTCGTTTCACTGGATTTTCAGAACAAGGCTGTTCTTGGATGCTGAAGCAACTTGTTAGTGCAAAGTCTACGAACCTCCAAGTGAGCAATAGTAACTCTGAGCTGTCTGGAACAGTAATGGACTTGTGTGCTTGGGATTGCTGCCTTGCCCGGCATATTTGGTTTATTGAGACCACACATGTTGGGTTTTTTTTCCTTTGATATGAGAGAAAATATCTTTTAGTTTGCATTCTTCACTCATTTCCATTCCTGAGAACGGCCTAATTAGAAATGTCTGGAATAAAAAGATGAGTTGAGGCAGAAAATTCATTTTGATTGTAGCCATCCAGTCTAGCAAAGAAGTAATAGTGCTGCTTCAAATTCTTTAATAATGGAGTAAAATAAAGATAATGGAGCTGAATTGTATTGATAAATAACTTTATTGTGGCTTATTTTAAAACAAATAACATTTTCTTAAATTTTTATTGCAAAATTTCCAGGCATTGTTCGATATTGCAGTGTCCCAAAAATATAAAATTCATGAAACTTTAAAGTTTCATTACAATTTTGCTAATATAACTGAGTTAGAAAAATAGAAGTTGCTATTTTAGGTTTGATAACTGCTTTATATGCAGTGCAGAAAAGAGAGGAATAGGCTTAGCTGGTGTTTTGAACAAAGTAAAAATACTACCCTTCCATCTGTGTCTTTTTATTCAGTAAGGAAACTTTTGTCCAGTTGAACAACATGGTGTTTGGACCTTGTTAGAGTATTATTTCACTCTACTGAATCAAAGGCTTTTTCAGCGTTTTATGCAGCTTTCTGTAATCACATGGTCTCAATCATTTTAGCAGTAATGTAACAATTTCTTATGCCTCTTGCTCTTGCATGTATACATCCATCAGGTTTTAAATTATATGCAATCTTTTTACAGCAGTTTAACAAGGGAGGAGTAACGTATGAAGCAGCAGTAACATTTACAAGCCAATGCTTGTCAATTATCACTTGGGTAAACACATTTTAAAGACCAGGGCATCCTGATTTGCTCCAGTGACAATCTCATAATTGCAACAAATACAATTTAGAGCACACAGTTCTAGAAGATGCTAGGGAAACATAGGGAGATGGAGATCTGCGGTTGGAAAGAGCTGCTTGATTGCTTATGGAAGCCTGTGTTTTTAAGAAAGCAAGAGATTGCTTTCTCTGTCAGTCTAAGCTTTTTTTGTTGTCTTTTTTACAACACAGGAGACAAAAGTGGAAAACTTTAATGAAAGCACGCATCTGTTGTAGAGGAGAGCACCAAGACTTTTAATATAACTAGTGACCTAAGTGTAGCCTGACCTGTGTTATCACCTGTCTCTAAAGGAAAAAAAAAAAACTTCTCTTCAATTTTTGTTTTGGTAATTACAGATCCTTGCACTTCAGAAGTCTGGGTTTTGGTTGCCTCCTCTCATGCAAGTGATCCCTGAGCGTACGGTCTTCATTTTGGAGTCGTCCTTACTCGTATTGGAGTCTCTTCAGGGAACTCCAGAGGAAAGGGGAAAAAAGTCTTTACCACCAAAGTACATGACAGGTGCTGTGAGTTGGCAGGTGATTTCAATCAAGATCAGCTTCCAACTCATCCTTTCCTCCTGAGTAATTTAATTTGAAGGAAAGGTACTGGACTTCACTCTGTTTCAAAAAAAAACTTGTGTGTGATGACTCTGGTACTGCACATGGTGTTCTACCTCTGCCTTTAAGTTGTCTCTGTTTCCCACAGAAATCCATACTTACAGTTTCTCCTCAGTTACAGGATATCATTTGGACACCATCTAGAATTGATGTTTTTTTCCCTTTTGCTAAACACAGGAAGTCACAGAGGTTTCCTTGAAATCCTCCATACTGGGTCCGTATACATTAGGTCACTTGAGTAAGCTCCGTGAGGCAACATCTCGTCAGTAACCATCAACATGGTCAGGCCTAGTGTGCTGTGAATTGCCTGAGATGATCCAAATCACAGAGAAGACCTCTTCCTGTTCCAGCTGCTGTCATTTCGTGTCTCTTACAGCCAGTATCCGCTCTTTTCAAGGGCAGCCAATTAGTCAGGCTTGAGCCCTCTCTCCCTACACAGCTGTTGGAAACTATCGTCATTTCTTGGGAAGCCATGGGATGGGACCAGATTGCACCGGACAGTTTCACTGTATTCTGCACTGCTCTGCCTCAGGTCAGCAAGTCTCCCAGGAATTTCTGGACTGAAATGAGGTTAACTTCTAGCTCTCTTGTCCTCCAAGAACATGTATGTGTCCTTATGCATGCTTATGCAAGCAGCATGCTCTGGCAAGGTCACAAAGTGGCGGAGTTAATTTTCGGGAGATCCTAAATGTGAATCTGTTTATGGCAAAACAAGGTTTTCTCCAGATGAAGGCTCGTTCCTGGTTTCCTCATTTACACTGTGAGTAAAGCTTTGAGTCAGACCTTTGAGTAGCTGTGCATAGATCTTTCTCCTATAATATGCTCCCTGAAGACGACTAAAAGCTTTTGAACTCAAGCCAGATTTTCTCTGAGTCAAAGCTAGAATAAGTAACTTCTTAAATCCAGAAAACCTGGAGCAGCTAGATAAGATGGAATGAAAAGAAAGGATACAGCATTTTTGTTGATTTAAAAAATCTGCTACCCACTGTGTCTGTCCAAAAGGTTTTTGCTTCCAGGCAGTTTAGTGACTCTAAATAGCAGGAAATGCTGCACTGACTCCTCTGATACTGAGGAATTTGCCTTCCAGCTCTCTCTCTGAGGTCTGAGTGTTTGCTCCTGGCTCTGGGCAGTCTCTGTGTGAGCTACAGCATCCCCAGCTGAGCTGTGACTCCCTTTTCTCTTGGCAGGCACTGCAGTCTCTGCAAGGTAGGTCCTTCTCTCCATGCTCAGTAGTTCCCCAGAAGAAAGGCGGTCTCCCCTCCTTCCCTCTGCTTTACTGTTTTTTTTTTTTTCTGAAGGAACATCATACACTTGTGCAAAAATATAAGCAAAAATACACACGCATTTGAGCTTTCCTGTGAAGGTCTAACATATGCTTTTCCTGCACTGCCTCTTGTAGTAAAGTTTATACTGAAGGAAGGCCATGTCAAAATTATTTCATAGCCTCAGACAGATGAAATGGTTAAGCTCATCTACCTTGTTATGCTGTCTGTAAAAAGATTATGAACCTACTTCTAGGCACGAAGGATCTCGTATCCCTGTATTAGGGTCAGGTTCTTTATTCTAGTTCTTCCGGAATGACTGGTTTGTCCACAAAGAAACTGGCAGTTCAGGGTGTCCTGCTGAATTGCAGAAAAGGACCCACCATGGTCGTGCTTTATTTAATGGAGATACTTTTTGCACTGCGGTCATAGCCACAAGTACCTCCTTATGTGAGAATACAAAATGTCCTGAACTACTACTTCCATCTTAAAAAGTCAGAGACATACTTCATCTAATGTATGAATTTTTCAAGATCACAACATCAACTATTCATCCCCATTCATGAACAGGTAAAATCCACTTCTGTCATGAGAAGACTATCGCATTGTACTAGAAACTGTGTATTTTTAGGGGTCACATTTTGTCTTAATAGATTGCAGGGGACATTATATAAACTGATAATAACTTGCTTGCTAAAACATGTATTTGTCATATGCATTGTATCTTCTAGGCTATAGATGGCATGGAATTCCTTCGTCTCAGCCTTCTGAAGCAATATTATACATAGGTGGTGTCTAAATTGCTGACAGATTTAACTCTAGACTTTCGGTTTAATTAGACTATTCCTCGTTTTCCCCAAACACATTATTCACTAGAGCTACAGGTTGGCTTAATACCCTTAGTATCACTGAAACCCTACCATTTTACCCTGGCAGGGCAAAGTCTTTCAGGCCCTCCCTCTATTCATTTTGTAGGCTGAATGGGTAGAAACCAGACCAGTTTTAACTCAACAGTTTCAAAACAAATTACTTTCTTCTTCTGATTATGCACCTCCCTCTAGCAGATATCTTTCTTCCTTTATTAGAGCTCCAAGCTACTCCTGCAGTTGGTTGAGAAACTTCTCCGTTTTGGGGGTCTGCAGAGAACCTACCTGGTACCTTACTTGTAACTTCCAGAAACCATAGCACGATTGCTGTGGGTGATGAGGACTAGAGTAAAGCTCTTCTGACCTCTATCCTTACGCTCTCTGTCTTTCAGACACGCATGGACTCAAAAGTTAAGTATGTGCGTCATATGCACACGAAAGAACAAGAGTCATGTTTCACGGCCTCGAAAAGCGTGTACAAAAATGATGCTTCTGTGGAGCTGCAGATACTGGTGGAGTCAGCAGACCAACTCTGTCGTTGAGGAAGAGTGTGCATGTTTGCCTGTGCACCCAAAATTGCTGCCTTGCTGTACAGGGCCAGTGATAGATAGCTCAGTGAAGTGCTCTGTCAGTCTTCGAAAAGGCAAAGAAAAAGGAAATGGAAAAAGGGAGTGTAGATGAAAAACTACTTGTCACATCTTGCAAAAATGATTGATGGTTCAAAAGGAATCTCTCCTTCAACGAATGAATACAGAAACATATAAATCTGAAACAAATAAAATGTTGTGACTTCAATGTTGCTTTCTCTTTCCTGGATTTCTTTGTTGTTTTCTCCAGTCTCTCACTTCCTGCTGACCCCCCCCCCCCGCCTTGTGATTCCCCATTTACTTTTCTTCCCTGTCAACATATGGTTATTCTTTATAATTTTTATGTTCGTCATGGATATCCCACATTGATATTCTTCCCTTTCTATCTCTTCTGTTTCTGGTTTGTTCTCCTGTAGTCAGTCACCTTTTGATAGCCAGAGGAATCTTACTCCCCCCCGCTTTTGGGGCCTGCGTACTCCTTCTGCTTGGAGACTCTCTCTTACCTGCACCATGTCTGTATCTTCTCTGTTATTCTCAAGCTACATGCTGGAGCAAACATCTCGAGGGCAGATATTCTATTCTAGTCACGTTGACTCCCACACTGCTTGCTGTTTCAGACCGCTTAGGCTGAACGAAGACTAGGGATTTTCTTGGATGCTCTCCGACCGCTCCAGCATTTTGGGAACCTCACGATGACGTTCCCTTTCTCTTTGCCATTCCAAGAGCACCATGTTATAGGGACTTCTGTAGTACTCGTACCTCTGCCTCTTAGACCTGTGTAAGATTTAAATCCTCAGTGAGGAGGATGGCATGACCTAGAGTGTGACCTGCTAGTTGGGTCTAGCTCAATGAGGCCTGAAACTATAGCTATTAACTTGTCATTAACAATTCTAGAACTGCAGAAGCTTTTGGGTGCGTAGTAGATTAAAAATAATAATGCAGATGAGAATCAGTAAAACTAATACAGCATGTAACTATGAGCTGAACAAGAGTTCTAATAAAAAAATCAAATTTTGCCTGTACAAGTAGATTTTTGAAAATAAGAATATATTACTTAAATAAGCTAGAATAATTAGTCTCAGAGCTGTGAAGTTTCCCATCCCACAGCACCAGAACAGAATTCTGCAAAGCCTTCTTCCACTGAAATTAACTTTTATTTTTCTACTAGGTAATCATATTTTGGTATTCAACTAATACAGAATACTTTTTACTCTGAACTTATTAGCAGGTAGGAGAAATAACGGGGAATAATGTTTCTTATGCTGTTACCTTAATTATAGCTTCTTATGCTAATTCTTAAATTTAGTTTTAAATACAGAGATACGTCTTTATTTTAACTGTGTATCACTTGGAGAAAGATGGAGTCTTATAATGGAGCTTTTCTGGTTTATTAGACAACTCTTTATTTTAGAAAATGGAACAGACTTTATATAATCTCAGTGTGACAGTTATTTTTACTGAATCCATACTGATTGAAGCTTATGAAATGTTCTTAATATAACGTATTTTGGGTAGGGAACAATATTTTAACCAATTACAGCAATAATTTGTCTGTAAGCTGTTTTATTTTATACTAGTGTATCTTCAAACCTGTCAATAACTAAAAGGATATAGTGTAACATTTTTTTGAAAGAGGTGCTTGTACTGGTTTAAAAAAAAAAAAAAGATTGTGAAAGTGTTTTGCTGTATGTATCCACCCCAAATGACGAGTTCATTTGTAGGTATGTATGCGGTAGAACTCCCCGACAGACACACAGTGAATCTCAGCTCTAGATTCCCTTCACTTCCACTTGAGTAAGAGAGATGCTTTCAGGGCGCAATTAATCCACCCTAAAGTAGCCACCCATCTAAGCCATACGTACTGAGTCCTGTTATAATTAGCAAAGATAGCATGGCAAGCCCTTAGGAATAAAAGCCAACAGTGGGTGAAGGGAAAGTGTATTCTCCTCATGGTGGAGCAAAATTGTTTGAAAACTCAGCCTACCTCAAGTTGGAAAGAAGCAGCAATGGAGCATGAGTCCTTCTATTCCGTGTTTCATTTTACCTGTGCACCTGTCAGTGTTATGTGAATGGTGTGTAGTATGCTAAGGCTCCTTGGTATTTCTTCTTTACAGCAGCCTAACTCTCTCCTCAGAGGTTCTTCACTGGTGTATACGATCAAAGTAAGGGGCACAGCCAACAGGTGGAGAGGAGCTTTAATTCATCTCTACACGGCCCTGTGAGGCTGTGCTTGGAACACTTTGGTTTGGCTCCCTGGTGTAGTAAGGATGTTGAGAAACTGGAAGGGTGCTGTGGAGGGGCTGCTGTGATGAGCAGAGGCTAGAGACCGGATCCTATGTGAGGGATGTTGAGGGAACTGGGCTTTTCTAGTTGTGAACAGAAGGCTAGGAGCACTCTAATAACAGCCTTGAAATGTATTTACAGACATGACAAGGTCGTCTTAGTAGTGCTGGAGAACACAACAAGTGGCAATGCTCACAAACGTTGGATGGGGAGGTTTAGGTTGGACATAAGAAAAAGAACTTCAGTAGGTGGGTCGTGACTGGAAGAGGTCACCCAAAGAGGTGGTGGAGTCTCTATTGTTGAAGGTTTTTCAAGACTTGGCTAGATAAAGCTACAGGTGACCTAATGATATAATGTTGGTAATAGTCCTGCTTTGAGTGGGAAGCTGGTTGGACCTCAGAGTTACATGGTTCCATGATGCCATTTCTACAGTTTTGTGCTTTTCCTTTTTACAAGATGACGTTGCTGTGATGTTCTTGTTTCTGGCTCACCCTCAGCTGTGGAGAACAATCTTACTGTTTGGTTGCAACCTGAATGATTGCACATTAGAAAGCATTAATGCAAAAAGATGAGGAAAAAAAATGGCATTGTGGAAGGTCCACGTGTTTTGGTATTAACATTGTTCATTTCTAAAAGAACCTGTAACTGAATTTTTTTTTCTGTTGGTGGTAGGAAGGGTCTCAGTGTACAAACTGTATAGGAAATTGCAAACTGCATCGGAAATTTGCAGTCACAAAACTGTGATTTTAATTGCAAGGTGGTAGGAGAGAATGGTAGCTGTTGTCTCAAGCCCTGGACCTCCACTGTTAATGTCTTTCTGTGTGTACTTAGAGGCAGACAGATAATCAATGTACAGTCTTAAGTGCAGGTGTTATAAATTTACTTTAGTTCTTATCAGCCAGAGGACTACTGGTATATTAAAACATTAGTACTTAAAACTTGCACATGAAACGTTCTGGATCCAACAACTCCTTTAACTGTAGCCTACATAAAATGTCAGGAAAAAACTTAACAGTACTCTCTTTACTAATTGAACAGTCTAACTCAGTATCATAACTATTTGAATTCCTAGGGATGGTCTTCTGGAAAGAAGTTGGAGTGTAGTGGTTGACTTCAAAGTGTTTCTGTGAAAGGTTTTGAAATTCGTCTCCTTTTAAACCTTGGCTGACAAAATTAGTTCTGAAAAAAATGATGTTTGATAAAGTTTATTTGGAAAGCAGATGCTTGCTGAGTCAGAGTTCATGGGATTAGAATATTGTACACTGATTATATCAGGCAGCAGCTGTGGCTCTGATTCATGTGCCAGGTTTATATAAAAAAGGATATTTCTTCTGGGACCAATCAAAAATACTAGTATTTGATCAAGGAATTACTAGCTGAATCTTTATTAATTGCATAGTGAGATGTTCAGTGACCTTTATTTAAGATGATTCTTTAGAGACTAAAAATTAGCTAATCTAAGTATGTTTCATTTAGAGTAGACTAACCTCAGAAATATCATTAGGAGCTAAGCATCTGTTCATCAGTCAAAGAACTCTTTATGGAAAGAGCTCTTAGTTGATACTTCTTATGAAGTCAAAAGAGACTTCTAGATGAAGTACGTCCACCAACATAGCAAATTTTGCAGAACATTGTAATACCTGAAATGAAAATGAAGGATATATCTCAACTAAGTGCAAAGGTAAAGATAAAACTTCATTCTGGAGGACGGAAGAAATTAAATTGCTTTTTTCAAGTTACTGTGGGTACATGGAATATGGTATCCACCGTTTTCGTAACCTCTGTAATCTTGAGAATAACAGGTTCAATGAAGATGGAATTTCACTGGAGGATTTTACTTACTTTATTCTCCACGCTTGCTCAAAAAATTTCATGTAAGTGATTTCAATCTCCACTTGGTATGTCTGGCTAAAATATGATGATCATTATTTTCGAAAAATGTCAAACTAGCATAGGATAGGCAATGGCCATAGAATTGCGTAAGTGATGCTGTGTGCCTAGCTCTGTCCTGAGCAAAGCCCATTGACTTCAGTGGAGGCGTTAGTGCAAGGTACAGGTGAGACTAAGTAAGCGTTCTTTCAATCTCAAGGTCCATCTTCACTAACCTACAATTTCTCAAGTTTAGTGTATTTTGGGAACAATTTGCCAGCTCCATTAGCTGCCTAAGTATGAATTTGGAATATTTCCACAGCACTAAAACCTTTTTTACAGGCATAGGAAAATAAACATTTCTTCTTTATTTTTCATGGGCTCTTTTATTTTTCATGAACTCTTCATTGCTTTAGTGAATTTAGTTTCTTCCAAAAAAGATCCTTTATAAACAGCAAATACAGTTTTCATAAAATTTTAAAAAATCATTGCCATTTTTGTAGGAGATTGTTTAAAAGCTGGAGAGAGGGGAAGATTCATACCAGTTAACTGTAAGCTTGTGAGTTACCTAAGCTAGCAATCTGGTCGCGTTGGGCTTCCTAGAGAGTGAGCAGAAAGGGGCTTCAGAAACAGATCAGGATGATTGAGAAATCGTGGTCAGCTTTTAACATAGGCCTTTCAATTAAGTTACATTTGCGTTCAAAATTAGATGGAAATCAAAATGATTCCCTTAAGCCTCCATACCCATTTTCTTTTATTTTTAAGCGCTTTTCCAAAATTATGTACTTTTGGACAAGCCAGTTCATGGGGAAAGTTTTGTCCATTCTTCTAAATGAAATGTTTCTGGCATGGCAAGCTGGAGGGGTGTTTTCCTGTTTTGTTCCATATGTTAGTCCCTAGACAGAAAAATGAATACAAAATACAGGATTTTCCTTCACCAGCGGGATGCATTTCTAGTGAAAGGGTTGCCGCTGTCTGATAAATTGTGGAATGCAGTCGGATTTCTTTTTCTTAATTTCTTAATTTTTCTATTTGAAATGCATAGGAAGCTTACGAACAAACATACAGTAAGTACCGCAATGAAAAACTTAAAAAGCTGTAAATGTAAAGACCGAATTCTCTGCTTCACTTTACTGTTCCCTCCTTTTGCACGTCCATGTATTGCAGTGCTTAAGAACGTGTTTCCAGTGAGATCCGTTTTCCATTTAGTGCACATGTTGGCAAGTGAATGAGGGCGCCTACGGAGTTCAGCAGTTTCAGGGTCCAGAATGTGCTTGCTTATTTTTCTCTTTCTAATACACACCCTACTTGCTTTTTTGATAAATGTAATTTCTCTCCATTTTGTAGCAGCAATATAGGAAGGACAAGTATTTTTGAGTAGTGGAGAGAACATCATTTGAAAGGATCTTAGCTACTCAAGCATTTCCTTGTGGTAGGAAACGCTATGTAGGAGGAAAATACAATACTCCTTGCTGAAGGCAGGCACTGGCTGCTGAGCAGGGAACGTGCAGTGGAACTATGCCTCAATCAATGAGAATATCTGTTTTTCTAAGCACTTAATCTTATATTTTGTGGCCTTATTTTGAAAACAAAACAAAACAACCCCAAACCCAAAACCTATCATTTGTAGCTGTGTTTGGTGTTTGCTTAGGTAGTATAGTAAACAGAAGTCATCAGAAACATGTGCATAAATATCTTCCGTGATGCAAGAGCTCTGTAGAACAGTATCTGTGCCCACATACCGAAAAGCGTTCCAAGGGACACAGCCTGAACTTTTGTCCTTTCTGCCTTGAAGGTAGTTTTAGTTGCAAATTCAACCAGGTCTCTAGGAGGCTGGGGACTTTGCTTGTCGTGGTTTTGTTTTGCTCGGATTTTTAAATTGTAATACAAAAACTGCAGTTGTGTTCTATAGACATTTGGCTGCAAAGTTGGCTATATATAAAACAACAATATTTAGAACAAAACAGTGAATGGTTTATTTCCCTTTCATTGCATCTCTGCTACTTAAATACAATATAGCAGGCTAAGTAGTAAGTCTGTGACAAAGCTGAGAATCAAGGATCTTTTGGGCCTAGAAATGAAATCTCTTCAGCGACTATTTATCAAGATTGTGTTTGTGTTTGAACTCTAGAGGATTTCACAACAGATGCGTGGTTTACTAAACTGTTAAGCTTAAATTATGGTGAGCCTACATGTTTTTCTTCTGTTTTAGTCTTTGAAGCTACTAAAAGGATTCTGTAAAAAGGAAACATATACATTTTAAATACATTTGAATGAATAATTAGAATGTTCCTTTGTATAAAAATAACACTCCTAAACGCTCAACATCATGGCCATAAAGATGACTGCGTCAACCTTCTTGTTAGCAGGAGGTAAGGAAACAAGAATATATCTGTTGCTTCTTGCTAGTTTTGGGTTTTGCCTTCAAAGAAATCAATACCAAAGTTTTGAAAGACATTGAGATTTTTTTAAAACAAAAATATTTTTAAAACTTTCTCTCACCTTGTTTTGGTTGATCCTGGCCTCTCTTTTCCTCGAAAGGCCAGCAGATTGCGAGCAGGAGTACACTTGCACTTCCCTTCAGCCGTGTGATTGCCTGCCAAGGCTTGCAAGCATACATTTTGCCACACTGTTTGCAGATTTGTTTTTGATGCCTATAATGCTATAGAACTTGAATTAATGCACAAGTGAACAGTCATTACGCTTTAAAATAATTGGTATGGGTTTCTTTGCTGGTAAAACTGGGAGAAGAAATTAATGAGAGATCCTTTTTCATTTGCTGCTTTAGTGCTAAGCTGTTCCAGACTTTTTTTTCCTTCAGTTGCCTGAATTCTTCCTTATCCTACCTAGTAATGGGCTTTTGAGTGCTAATTAGTAACTGCAAAAAATAGCTCATACTTTTAGCAAGAGATGAGGTTTCTTGTTCTGATAATATATGGCAGCGCAGTTTTATTTTGCATTGTGTCTGTTGTACAGTTTGTACCTCAAGAATGCAGTAATTAAGCAGGGGAGGAGACGGGGAGGAAATATCCTTGTGGGCAGAAGGTGCTATGAGGTTTCCTTATTTTTATCAGTGAAGACATGCAAGACTGCAATTCTTTTTTTCTTGCTTAATTTCAATCAGGGAGCTTAATCATATTTCAGTGTCAAATTAAATGATGGTGCGTTTATAATTTGGTGCATTTAAAATTTGCTTCTGTTGTAGTAGAAGTTGTTTTGTTAGCATCCCTATCAATAGGAGAATCTACTTTTGCAGTTTAGAAGGAAATCTTCTGGGTTTTATATGTATTGTAAAAATAAGATACAAAGACTAACTCAGTTCTAACTCACACTTGCAGGTCTGTGATTACAGCATCTAGTCACTTTAATTTCAACAGCTTTTCATAGCAGTGCTTAATTCTGTAGGATCACTCAATTTGATGTTTCTGTCCTTGAAAGACTGAGTCTGATTTCTGTTCTGATAAGAGAGTTCATGCAGAAGTCAGGCTTCTAACTTGCAAAGGCTCTGAAGTCTTAGTAGCACCTTCTTCTTGTGAGATTTGATTAAACTTCTAGACTTAGAGTTTTCAAAATATGTGCCTTTTACTTGCTTTTTAAATATAATGAATAGTGAGTGCACTGAGTTAGGACTATGCAAGTGTAAGCTCTCATGCATGCAATAGCTTGAGTAATGCTGGGCAGAGCTTTGGAAGAAGAGCAATAGGATGCTCACATGCATAAAAACCTCCTTGCTTAAGACCATTTACAACACAATGCCAAAATAACAATTAAAAAAGTGCTGTGGACCCGGTGCTTGTGGCCACACCGCTCCTAACCACCATAGCAGGAGCACACTACTTCTGTCTCCAGCTGTCTCCTGTCTATACCAAGTCTGTGCAAGGATGCTTTTGAGTGTTCCCGGCAGGATACGAAGCCGCTCGCGTGTGTGTTAGTGACATACTAAGCTCCAGGGTACGCTTGGGCTCATGGGATTACGTGCATTTCCAATGATGTTTTTCAAAAGATAGGAGAATCCAACTTTCCTGATGTCCCTTTCTTTTCCTGCGCTGTCAGAAGTGAGTATGTTTCAACAAATGATCAACCGTCTCTATTTAGTGTGTACATCATTGAACTCCAGTGATACACGCTATAATGTATGATTGAGGAAATGGTTTGGGATGTTTTAAATGTAATGGCCTAGCAGTTTCTTTGAAGAATACTTTATTCACTGATGTTTTACAGTATGACAACAAAAAGTTAGTAAATGCAGTTTTAAAGACTCTGAATTTATTTACCTCCTGTTCTCATTGAAGAGATTCAAACCCTGGCAGGTAGCTGTCTTTAAAATCTGTAGTATAAATATCACAGGAGATTATATTTCCAACTAGACCAAAAGTCTGCAAAAATGACATGTTGGACAGAGAACAAATAGAATAATGTCTTCTGTTTGGCAATTCAGTTCAAAATAGAGAACTACACTTCCTTAATAGTTTTCTTCTCTTTTCAGAAACTGTTAGGCAATCAAGTGTTTATCCTAAATGCAAACTCAAATAGCTGTCAGCACTTTTAGAGAAGTTAGCTGTGCATAAGCATTTCATCTTAAGATTTCTTTTTCCTCCCTCAAAGTTTGCATCTGTTTGGGTGAGTTACCCAGATGAAATTTTGTCCAGAACAAATAAATACGGCTAGAGGTATTATAGTACCAGCAGTTAAAAATAGTGGTAAAACATTCCAGTGCAAAGCAAAATGATTATAGATGCTAGTAGTACAGGCCAGGCAGTACAGGGTGAGATTTTCTCATCTGACAGCCAGAGCCATGTGTGGTGCAAAATTTTTCTGGCCAGCTTCTCTTCTGTCTGCAGAGTCTTCGCCCTTGCCGTAATGCCTCTGAAGACTGGTTGTATCCCAAATACTGGCTATTTCTAGTTTTTCTTACTTTCTTCAGTTCTAGCAGAACGAATCTCCCATCTTGCTTTGCAGGAGGAACAGGCTTCTCTGAGAGTCTTGATTATGGTAGGCATTTTCATGGTGCAGAAAAGATAAGAGAATCTAACTTTTCGAATGCCTTTTCTTTTCCTGTACTGTCAGAAACGATAATGTTTCCATGAATGATTAATCATCTCCATTTAATAAGGCTATGTCTTCATTTCCTGTAAAAACAGATGGGAGGAGATGTCTGTCTCTATCCTGCATTATTAGGTCTACAGAAACTTAGGAGGGCTAAAGCAGATTTTGGAAATGAATTTATTTGTCCAGTTTGTCATGAAGCAACTTCCAGTGTGGAATTTCTTGCCCAGGGCTAGCAGTTGTAGCTCTAGAGGCCTCTCTGGTATCCATCCTTCTGGAGGATGCTTGATCCAAAACAGAAAGGATTCCACAGAGCTTGCTAGGCAAAATGATGCTCGACAGTATTAATGGTCTGCAATGAAGCAGGGCTCTGCAGGATTTCGTAGTGTCTATTTTACATGGCACAGAGTGTTCCCAGGGTGGTGTTGGAACTTAAAGAGCATGGGATTGGTTCTTGTTCTACATCTCTTTTTTGAGGCAAGCAGTTCTCTCCACCTTATAAAGAAGGTTGAAGTTATATGCTTGTAGGATTGTTAGGCTTAGGAGATGAGGTCGGAGGGGTAGGTATAGTACGTAAATGCGTGCAGAATATGTACAATAAGGATATCTCCTTTAAGTGATCAGGCATTCTGTTTGCTATTTAATACGGTATTTTCCATTTCTGTTCCATTGCCCTGAAGCGCTAGTTCGCAAAGTCATTAAGTGCCCATGAACAGGGAACAGTGCTTGTATTTCTTGTACATTCATAGTGTTTCAGGGCTTGGAGTTATGGTCTAATGTCAGAGGAGTGCATTGGCAGAACAGGTTTTAAAATACAGTGACAAACTCAAAAATGACCAAGCTTTCACTCTCTTTTTCCAGTTTGTGTTAGGGGTGCTTGTGTTATGGAAACAGTTAGATAATCACAAGTGATGTGAGCACAGTATGCTGTACAAAACACTCCTCTGGCTCTTTCCTTGAGGACTCAGGCATGACAAAAAGCTAATCTGCAAGAAAAATTGTGAGTATTATAAACAAATGAGTAGTTTCTGTGCTCCCTCTTTCTCACTTATGACCCTTGTCTAGTCTCTAAACAAAAGAATGTAGCAATCTGTCATGCAAAGTATTCTTGACATCCCCAAAATGAGCTTCCCCCCTCTTTTTTTGGTTACTTAGATTTAAGTTGTTGCATAATTAAAATCTCTTCGACATCCTGCGTACAGTCATACAGTCATCCTGTCGCAGGATTGGTATCCATCTGGCTCACAGCTGATGGAAATTTATACTAACCCATTCTCCTCCTATGAGACACCACTTGGAAACTCATGACCTTAAGTGGCACCATGGCTATACTTTTTCAGCCCCCACCAAGTGTAGTGATCGGTAGGCTGCACAGGGGGTTTGGTTCTTTTTTTGTTTTTTTCCCTCTCTTGAAAGGCATTTAATTTAAAACAACTTGCTCTTGTCCTCCTGTTTCGTAGGTAGAAATGTATTGATTTTTTACACATATTATGTACAGCATAAGTGCACTAACAAATGAGCAGAGACCCAGCGATTATTTCAAGGCTGTTTCTGGGCATGTCGCCTTCAGCTATTTTAGCTGTTACACATCCTCACTAGCCAAGAAATACAAACTTCATCTATTCAGAATGGATACTCACTTCCCAGTGATGCAGGTACAGCCCACAGAGAGCTGCATCTGCCCGTTCAGGATGTACTGGAGCAGGTACGCAGGCAGAGGTCCACTGTACAGCATATGTGCAGTGAGTCCAGTGAAGCTGCCATTTGTTGTGCATGTACACTGTACGTACAGCGAGGCTGACACGGCTGGGAACTACTTGTGCGTATCGACGCAGTGTTTATTCAGGGGGTCCCATTCATCCAGACCAGCTTGTGCCTGTACAGTAGGTCTGAAATGTCCCAGATATTTTAGAAATCCAGACACAGTTTTTGTTTTTCCACCCAGGCACAGATCTCGAGGAGGAAGAATAGGACAGATCTGGGGGAAGAAAGCCCTGTTTTTGTAATGTACCGATTGTATTCTTGTTACCAGGCTAATATGTTGAAAGCAATTCCGCTGAAAAGCTATGCAAATGCAGTGAGCAGCTGAGCAATGGTGTAACTTAAAGGTGGGCTGAACTTCATGGCAAACAGCGAAGGGCAAATTTCTCAGTGAGGCACCGCACTGTGCAAGTTTGGATGTTTTCAGAAGTTTGTCTCAGGTTGGGGTATGCTTTTTTTTTAGCTATCATGCATTTATAAAGATCTATTTATGGAAATCCAAGAGTTTCATGAATAAATGAGATGGCATATTCCTTTCTTCATTTCATGAATTACAGTATCAACATTTTAGAGCCTGTTCATGAATTAATAATTACTTTAATCAATAAAAATAATTACAGTGCTAAGAACATTTTAACAATGAATGGTTTCATGCCGTTTCCACTCCTTTTTAATTAAAGCATGACAACTCATATTTACCGTTTTCATCATGATAGCTCTAAATGGTGAAATTTGTCATCTTTGACTTGGGCTCTAATTATAATTCTTTTAGATGGTTCAAATTTCTTCTCATTATTCAATTATGCCTGCTCCAATTTTAAACCAACAAATTTTTCCTCTCAAAATCTCTTCCATGCTGTAAGAATCTTTGACTTCATAATACCCATATTAAATATTCTATGCTATCCAGAATAAATGCAAATTAAATATATGAAATAGAAAAACAAATATAAACTGCTGAATATAAATAAATACAGCAGAAGACCAATTATTTCCTGTTTAAATGCATCTATCTTATTTCAGGATGGCATGAAATATTAATACAAATTTGTTGCAAATCTAGAAATGCTAAAAGACCATAAGAAGCTTGCAAAAGCAGCATACAAACTTAATTTTTATGCCTGTGACATAGTCTCCAATTAAATGATCTCTTTTTATTTTTTCATACAGAATCTCTTCCTTGCTCTTGCAGTAGATTGCATGGCATTCTATATAATAGCTATATTTATAACAAATATAGTAACTAGCAAATATAATAACTTGCTATAATATTCCTGTTCAGCCTATTCTCCATGTCTTACTTTACTGATATTTTTTAAACTTGGCTATGTAAGAATAAATTTATTTTCCTCATCACAGTAAGATCTGTTTGCCTCACAAATGTGTTTCTTGTTGGTGCCTCAGAGAACTGTGTTTCGCCTGGTGTATAGCTATGAGAGTGAGTCACTGAAGAGCTATGGGGAAAATTATTATGCTTGAGTTGACCATATTCAGGCGCGTAGGACCTAGGTTTTTGAAGTCCTTGCTTTGTCAAATATCATGTAATGCTGAGACATTGTACTAGCACTCTAATACGCAGCTTTTACTTCAAACACAACTGTGAGAGTACTTCCCGGAATCAACCTAAACTGAGGGCTTCCTGACGTGGATTCATGCCATCTGAATTTAAACATGTAATTGTGATAAGTACATCGGGAGTGTAGTATCTCCTTGTACTCCCAAGCCCCGCAATGGTTCCTTTTCACTCCTTGCTATTATTTTTTCTGTCGTTATATGCCTTCATTACAAAGCTTCTGCAACATCTTTCTGTCCTGTGCACCAGATTCGCTTGTAGACTGCTCTGTGTAGGAAAAAAGAAGAGGTGTTTTTGGGGAAGTAACAGCATGGTCCAGTTGCTGTGGCTGTCAGATGGTTTTACGTACCCTAAGGATGCTTGCGGTTGACCTTTATGGTTTTCAGCCACTACATAGTGTCTGCCTAAAAAGCCAAATTCCTCCTCCTGTGCCCGTCACAAACTGTCACTTTAGAGCCAGACTGCCGCTTCAGGATTTTGTTGGACATCAGTCTGCAAACAGATCGCACCGTTTGAATCCAGCCTCCATGAACTACTGTGATCGGACAATTGAAAGACTGAATTATAGTGTGTGTGCGTGGGGGGGAGTAAGTTAAATTTGCAGATGGAAGCCAATTTCTGCCGTTGTATCTCTGGAGCGCTTGACTTACTTAAAATCATCATAAGGTTGTTTCAACAAAATTTTGTGAAAGCAGTTTCCAGTAGTTTTAGAAGATCCATTGGGAGAAAGAAGCAAATAAGCCAGTAAACACACAGATCATTAGAAGGGCCGAAAAATTTGAGATCCACTGTGCAGAGGTATGCTATTAAACCTAGCTCAGCAGTCAGCAGCTGCATCTTCTGAATACCTTGCCCTTTTCCAGTAGCTTCGTATAAACTGGCTTCCCATGGTGGAAACCTCGGGGTTCGTTCCAGCTCTGGAACAGTGTGCTGCTGGGTGCGCACATCCCTGCCTCTTTTTACCAAAGCACTTCTGACCTGTCCTGCTCTGTCTTTTCTTTCTGCCCAGTTCCTTTTACAGACCCTTTCCTTGCCTCTTCCAGCCTCTTCTCCATGGAGGTTCTTCGGGCTCTGTCTAGGCACTCCTGTCCTCTCCTGGGTGCTGTCCTGGTTGCACAGTGGATTACAGTGTGATAGATTACCGAAGTAGTAACAAAAAAAAGGAGCAAAAGTATAAAACTTGACGATGTTTTTTTCCCTAGTGAGCAATGCCCCATTGCAAAATATGTATATAAGTGCCACTTTACCTGTCAGTATAATTGAGATTAGTTGGTGTATAAGATCCATATTGGCTTTTTGCACACAGCAGTTTTAATTTGTGGTATATTAATTGCACTTGGTGTGTTAATGTTTTCGTGCATCTTAAGGACAAAAATTGGGTTTAGAAATTGTTAACTTTATGTGGGTCTCAGAATAGAGGAAGTGTATTTTTTAAGCTGTTTACACAGTCAGCTTTTTGCAAGGAATATGGCCAAGCTTTGGACTTGGTCCTCACGTATACAAGACAACTAAGAGACAGTCACTAATTCTTATGTTCACTTTTTTTAGTGACAGAGAATGTGAGTGACAGAGGATTTCAGTTTTTGTGAAATCCAAAGTAGCAGTCGCCTGTACTCAGTTGCTATTTCAGTATGAATTGCAATCGCTTTAATGAAGCAGCTATTTCCAGTTTACCACACTGATAGAGGAGCTCAGATACCTATTTTCCTGGCACGTGTGTTTGACAAAATACTAAATACTTAAAATATTACACCCAAATCCCATGTCAAATTGCTTTTCCTGTATTATTTCTTGAACCTAGAAAATTAATATACATCCAAAAAGTATCTTGGGCAAATATTTGCACTTGGTGGATTTATCATTTGCTGCTGGCAGCTACTTCAAATTATTTCAAGATATCTGAGATCTGGGAATAATTTGCCATGAAACGATACAGCTTTTCCTTTAAAAAAGGGCATAAAAAATAATTGCTCTATAAGATGTAATGTTTATGAGGTCATATGAATCGTTGCATAATGTGCACATGGTGAGAACTGTGCATTTCACCTTAAATACAAGAATGGCTGTGCACTGGGAAGGAATATTTAAGAAATCAAGAGAACTATAAACGGCCATCTGCTTCATTCTCCATTTTTATTTGCTGGATTAACCCACTGCAATGTTTTAATGGATAATGTATTGCTGTTCCATCTGCTCATTAAATTTTTTGTACCATGAAACTACCTTATCATGAAAAAGGGTTCCTTTCTGTGCAGGGAGGGGACAATTGTTGGGGAAGAGGAAAAACAAAATATAATACGATAAATGGCATGAACTATACCTTTCCTGTTAACCTTTGCTGTGATTCCAGTTTTTCCTGTACTTGCTCCTGTCTTCAACACAATGGTCCTTATGTTGCTGTGGGGTTACAAAGGAAGAATAAACAGTGGGGTCCTATCACTGTCCTTCCCCCCGTTCTTCTGGGCGATCCTCTGGGCCGCGAGTAGGAGAGCGAGTGGTGAAGGTGTGCTGTGTTCTGGTTGTTCTCGGCTGCTTACATGGACCTCCTGTGGTGTTGCTGCCAAAGTATTAATTTGAATAGAATCATGGAGTTGTGGAATGGTTTGGGTTGGACCTTCAAAGATTATCTAGTCCAGTCCCCCTGCCATGGAGAGGGACATCTTCCAGTAGGTCAAGTTGCTCAAGGCCCTGTCCAACCTGACTTTGAACACTTTGAATAGCTTTTAGGCTGCTCTGACCCTTCTTTTTCCTGAGATTAACAGAGTTGACAGGCTGAGTAGCATGAAGCTTGTGCAAAACATTTTTCATTTCTTTCTATTTCGCCTCTTTTGTACCAAGTAGGGGCAATGGAGAAGGAGCTAGTGTGTGGTTGCCTGTGTGCTCTGAGACTGGACCTCAATTTTGTGCTTTGCTGCAACAGCAGAAAATATTTGAGTCTCTTAGTTCTGTAAATATGCATTACTGTTCTGCCTATTCGAATAAGCAGTGTAACTTTGTTTTGTGAGGTGTTTCCAGGGAGCATCGTTTTAAGGAATAAGCATTTCTAGGTACTGGGGAAAGCCCTTTCCATGAAGGGTAAGTCCTGAGTAAGGGTGCAGTTTTTTTAAAAAAGGGGAAGTGATGTTGAGTGTCGTGGTGTTATTTTTAAGATGTGAAGATGGCTGAAGAACAATTTACCGTAATATTACTCTAAGGTAATAAACCACATAGTAGGATTTACCTAAATAGGCCTAATTTTAACCATTCCAGTGTGATTATGGTAACAGTGCAGAAGCACAAAGCAAATTACTGCCCAAGCCTCCAAATCTGATGTTTGCAACAGAAATGTGTTGCAGAAGGACATTTAAATACGTGTTTAAAAGAGAAAGACATCTGGTTTGGATGACCCACCAACCCTGGAGTATACACAGATGATCAGCCCAGAGCTTAATTTTTCATAAAAATTCCTGTTATCTCACAGTCTCATTCCTGAGCGGAAACAGCCCATTAAGATCTCATTGCTAGGCTGAATGCATGGTTCAGATTACTGTTTTCCCCATGTGCAATACATTTGTTTACACTGAATTTCACTTGCCATTTTATTGACTAATCACTCGGTTTCATGAGGTTTTTCTGCAGTTTTCTTCCCTCACAGCATAAATTGCAGGCTCCACAGTGTTCCTGCCTAGAGACAGACTGTTTGGGATCTGTGCTGAATTTGAGCTATCTTACCATCTTTCACACATATTTCTGAAATGAGACCTTATCATTTGGTACCTCCTTCTGAGTTTAGTTAGTTTCGCAGGTACTTGAGCTCTTCCCCTTTCCTGCTACTTGTTCTGGAGAATAGGATATCTAAAAACTCAAGGGCTAAAATGCTTCTTCCCAAATTCCCTGCCCTGTGTGAGAGCATTTCCCTTTTCTAATGGGCAGGTTTAGTGTTCGTTTTGTTTAGGAAAATGACTTATGAAAATGTATTTTGTCCAATTTAAGCAAGCGAGGCTTGGCATGCTCGTGCCTTGCTATTCACCTTGTCAGCCTTTTACCATCCCTGCCCAGGTTATTCTGCTGAGCCTCTGTTAGGAAGAGCAAAAAGTCCAAGGTGAGTCCTTCCTTGACTCTGAGGACTTCAGTAGGAACATTTTATGGCCCATGGCTATGGGGAAATCACCTTACACAAATCAGAGAAGGTAGGTCTCCTGGTTGCATCTTCAGTTCTGCAGTCAAGAAACTGCAGAGCTTAGAGTGGGAACCCATGAAGCTTCTTGGCAGTACATTGGCAATATCCAGAGGAGTTGTATGTGGGATGAGATTTTTCAGTACAAACATCGTTGAAAATTGCAGAAGCCGCTGTACACCCCGTCGTGTCAGAAAGGCATAGTCAAAGTGAGCTTACACCTGACCACTTGTACCTTGCTGCTCCTACAGTCAAAGTTAAGGCAGTACCACTTAAATAAATCGTACTGAGTAGTGCAGAGGTAATGGGAATGTGATCTCACTCTCCTAACTGCAAGACAGCTTCATAGAACTGGACAGTTCAGTAGAAGGCTTTGGCAGATCACTACGATTTCTTTCTCAGGCTTCAGTTGCAAGGATTACATCCCTCTGAACTATTGCTGTAGGTCACCACTTGAAGTCAAGTACTATGTTTTTTTAACCCACTCAGGCCCCTATGAGCGTAATGACTACAAAACCATTAAAAATTAACTTAAAAAAGATGAAAAAAATGTTGCTTCAGTTTAAAGATGTTTGCAAGGCTGCACACATTAGGCGATATTTTCTCTGTGCAGGTATGACTTGTTTTTTCAGTCAAAGAAACTCTCAGAAATATATAATGCTGGATTACAGTAGAGAAGACAACTGATGAAGGGGATGTTATGAACTTTCAACAAAGAGCAAGGTGTCTTGGTTGCCCTCTGGTACAACTGCTGCAGACAATGCCATTTAAAAATACTTCTAACTGAAAATGAAGTGAATTGGCTTTGATCTACCTGGTCATAAAAATTATTCATCAACTTAGAATAATTATGAAGCCCTTCTGGCACGCCATAACTTTTCCTAATTGCAGTCAGTTCATGGACTTCATTGACAATGGTCATAAGAACATAAGAAGCACTTTGGTTATTAATTAGGGAAAAGTCAGTTAGAAGGGAGAATTTCTAATTTTCATGGTATGATGCATGTTCTCTGAAAGATTTAGAGCTAACACAGCAAGTATATGTTGTTTACCTGTCACAGATACTAAGAAAAAACCACACTCCAGTAGAGATTTCTCATTTGACGTTCTTAACATTTTACAGAAAGAGTGGGCAAAGCCCTCCAAATAGGCAAGGTTTCTGATGATGGTGTGTCCTCTGTGGTTACCTGTACTCCAGAAACGAAAGGAAATACGCTGTATCCCATCCTCAGGGTGTAGGGAATGCCTCCCCCTGCCAGTTGTTTCCGAGATTTGTAACATCAGACTGTAAAATCAAGGTTAAACTTCCACAGGTCTCATACGGCGTGGTGGTGGCTGGTTTGGGGAGTCCCCCTTCTTTTCTCTGTACGTGCACAGCTGGGCAGGAGTTACATGAACAAATGGAGAGCCTCTAGGCTTTAGATAATGAGGCCAGGAATACGTTGAGCACATTTGAAAGCTTAAGTCACATCAATAACTGAAAGTGCTTTACAAATTTTTAAATCTTATGAATTAGTAAATAAAACATAATAAAGTCTTTAAATGTGAAACAAATGAAAATGAAATGCGAAGTCTAGTTTGGTTTAGTAATTATAATTCCTCATCGTGTGCTTCAACATTATCCTGTTAAGTCTTAGCTCTGAGTTGCTGAGACTGACATTTTTTTCCGTGCTTCTATTATGGTAGATTGCAGAGTAATGAAATGCATGTTTCTGAGGTTCTAATGAAAAGGAAAAATTAGGAAAATGCGTAATATGCATCATAAAATGTTTGCTCGGCAGTCTTTGAGATACCATTTAAAAGATGCTTTTTAGCGCACTACCTTGTCTTTCCTTATCCTTTCATTTTAATGCAAGAAAGATCTTTTTATGGTAGGTGAAAGTACTGTGAATTCAGACTTTGAGTGCTGTGTACTTCTAGTACTGTGATTTTCAGACTTTTCTTCATGTGCCAGTGGGAAAACATTGGCAGAGGTCTTCTGGTTGTCTTCTAGAACTTGGGGAAAACAGTATGTTTTAAATTGCCCTGAAAGTCAGAACCAAATAACAAAGAAGATTTTTTTTTTTTTTTTTTTTTTTTTTTTTTGCCAGCTAGTGGCTTATAAACTCCAGCCGTTTCAGAGCGGGAAGCAGGAGAGCGCTGTGGGGCCGTTTCAGAATCTGTGCACCTTTCCTCCTTACGGCCCCAAAGGATTTTGAGAGCGTGCAACATGAGGATGATGTATGTGATAAAAACGTTCCTCCAGATGGTTTTGATGCCCTTTTTGTGCTGGCCCTGGACCGTCTCTTCACCTTTTGTCCCATTTCTAAGGCACCTAGTTTTGATGATAAGGTCATCTTAGCAGTCACCTGTTTAGCTTTTCAGGGGGGAGGCGTTCCTGGGGTGTGGATCACGTTCCTAAAGGCAGGTGGTTTTACCAGGTATGAGTTCACTTTGCCTGGGGATAGTTCACTGTAGGGACTGCTCTCAGACAATGTTGTGGACAAAAAAGCACAAGGTTCATCTTCCTCTCTTCCCCGCAGTTCTCCGGCGCTATCTGAGCAGGCTTGGCACTCTCAGGTATGGCCACATGCCTACCCATTGCCTGCCACGGCATGCAAGTGCCTGCTCAGTTTCTTGCTATAAAGCCCTGTTCTTGTTCATTGCAACACAGATATTTCAAGTGCTTTGAAAGCACACAAAAATAATTCTGTTCAGTCCAGTCTGGGCTAGATTGGGCTAGCCCAAAAGAAAATGAAGCTGCTAGTGGGGCTGAGATTCAGACCCTGGCCCTCCTTTTGCAGTGTAGATGAGACTTCAAGCATCTGCGAGGTTGGGTGGGATTCTAGGTAATGTACTCTTAAGATTTACGTGCCATCCTTTGGTGTAGATCATGCAGTGTGCCTACTCCTTTGTCCTTGGACCTGACTTCTCTTGCATGTCTTCAACGTGGATCCTAGGTTGCAGAGCTATTGTGTGTCTAATCACTCAGCTGTTTTTGAAATGGGGCTTAATCCATTCATGAGAGGGGTCACAGGAGAGGTGGCTTTTATCTGAGGGAACTGAATTTGAGCACCCAAGAGGTCCATTAGCCAGACATATGTTTCCATTGCTGTTGTTTTTCTGCCTTTTTTAATAAGTTTTCTGAAACAACAGCAAACACACTGCATAAACAGGGAGAACACTTGTATTTTTTTATTACCCTGATGTTGGAGGCTAAGCATTTGCTGAAGAGGTTTAGTGTGTCCTGTCATCCACCCGTCAGTCTACCCCATAGGCAGTAGAGTCAAGTTTTAATTCCTGCTGCAGCTGAATCTGTTTCGTAATTCTTTGGTTTGCCAGATTGATCTAGATTTCATGAGATGTTTACTTTGGTGTTTGTTATGCTATTAATTTGCTATGCAGGTATTCAGAGAAAAGCTATGTGTCCATGTGAAGCATTACATCTCCATCAGCATTGTATTTGTCACTTTCTGCAGGTCTGAGGAGTTATGTATTTCATTTAAAAAAAAAGGAAACAAAACAAAAAGACATTAGGATAATTTTGGGGTGTTGTCATAATCCGTAACATCATTGGATTGTATTTTTGGGTTTTTAGCAGCCTAGCTTGCAGTTTATGTTGTGGGCGTGTATTATATTTAATTAAAAAAAAAGTTCTTTAGTCAGACTTAAATGTATTACCTTTGAATTTGATCTTGTCTTATAGGAAGAAAATGCAAATATAAGCATAATTTATCATTTTAGTAATTTATTTGCTTACAGAGATGTTCTCATGTCTTTTACCATTCTCACTGTATTTTTGGATCCCTCTGACACTTGCATATTCTTTTTCAAATAGTATACTTTACTGGAACGGAACAAAGCGATTCAATGCATGCTTGCAATCTGTAACATAAAGTAAAGATTTAATATTTTAATAAATTTTCAAATTCATTCCATCTTCTTAGCTGAACCTCTGCACGAAGCAGAGATTGTCAGTGAACTATCCACTATAAATCTCTTTTCACACTGGAGTGGTTTAATGAAGAATTCAGAAGTATGAGTGATTCAAGTAATTTTCTAAGCATTATACATAGTATACAATAATATATTTAATATTGTACATTGATTTGAGTGAAGTATTTCTAATGATCTCAGGCCTTTTTAAATCTTGATTGATGAATTGAAATTTTTTCTCTAATTTGCAAATTTTGTTGCCCTGATTAATCTCTCCTTGAGAGAGATTACAGAATTTCTAGGTTTTCAAACGGGTTATTTCATGGATTGGTTGGGGATGTTTTTCCATGGGAAAGGGCATCAAAGTGCTAGCATGTTGCATTTAATATTCTGAGCAGACTCTTCACGTATTCTGATACAAATTCAACTGCAGTGTAAGCAAAACACTGGATTGCTGAAAAATGGAAAAATGTTTCTGTAGCTGTACTCCTCATTTTATATAAGAAGACTTTGGAAGGGGCTTTAATCTGAAAATGTCATGAAAATCTCTTTTGGAAACACTGTACGCTTATGTACTTAGATGTGCCTTGTCTTGAAGAGAAATCTTGATGTGGATGTGGACAGTTTATGATCAAGCCTAGTGAATTTTATTTCAGTAAAACTCAAAATAGGTGCTGTGGTATCTTTTCATTTCAGTGAAATGTATGTAAATGTTTTTTTCCACGAGGCTCCTGAGTCCGTGTTTAATGTCCGGAAGACTTCTAAGATGGTACACAGTTATGTATTTTCTCAAGTACCAGTCATTTTAAATGATGTCAGGGAAAATGGAAAAGTGTTACTCTGCCTGTGACCAGGACCTGGACAACGCGATCTGCAGTTCTTTTCCATTCTGCCTCTCTTCATCCTTGGGTTCGCTATGCTATAGCTGTAGGATCTGGGTTATAATTTAGAGGAGTACAAGCTGTCAAGTGATTGATCATGTCCATGTCAGCCAACTGTGTGGTCTTGCTCAATACTTGCTTTTACTGGCCAAACCTTCCTTTCCATGGCAAAAAATAAATAAAATAAAACAAATGTCCATGTTATACAGTAATTACTCTTTGGAAAAATACATGCCACAAGCTAACAAATTCTCATAAGTTTATTTTTTATATTGCTTTAACGTTAGGTAGGTTCCTTTTGTTTACAGTACGAGGGAGTATTTCTTCTGGGAACTGTCCCAACTTGCACTGGAGGGGGGAGTCTGTTCTGGGGGAGTATTTCTCATCTATAGTCTTCAGCCCATTGTATAGTTTGCTGTGAATGTCAAAGGTAGTGACCAGCTTTATCTCATGTACACTAGAAACCAATTAAGTCTATCATATCATTTCAACATGCAGGCCAGTTAATAAGTTTGGGTCACCGCTGACGTGAATCGGATTTGAATTGGTGTTCTGGAGGTGAAAGACTGGATATTAAATTATTAATGCTTTGCAGTCTCAAGTTTCCTCACTGAAAGGGTCCTTCCCTCCTTTCTGCTTCCTGCAGAGGTTTGCATAAAATACACGTGCCAGGTCAGGTCTGTTCTCAACTGGCAACCTGGGATTTAGGTTCCCCTTTGCTGTTTCCCCCTCCCTACCCCCAAATGTATATCAAGTCGACATATTTTTCATTATTCTCAGTAGCTCTCCAGCCACCGTCTGCTTTTACAATACTGGTATCTTTTCTATCCCCCACGGGAGTCTGTGGCTTTATAGCTGAGGAACCAAAGACCAAGAGTATTCCTGTATGTTGGGAGATTTAATTTTGTCTCGCTCTATTTCTCTGTGGAATAGTGTCTCTAGAGGAGCAAAACGTGATATGCCACAATAGGATTTTTTTTTTCATTATTTCTTTAAATAGTAACACTACAGGTACTCTGTTTTGTAACACGACAGTGTAGTTGCATCTTTAAGAATAATCTCATCTACCCGGGAAGGGAGACATCACACAAAGACAAAGTCTGCCTTCATATCAGAGACAGGGAGAAAACATCTTTCAACTTAAATTTGTATAAAGCCTGACAAACATAGTTTGCAGTGATTTTACTTTCAGGGAAAAGCCTTTTCAAATAAATAAGAACTTGCTCCAGATTCAGATGACAGTGCCTCTGTAAAAGTCAGATCTGATTTTTTGCCCTTTTCTTGACAATGCTTATAGTAAGTGACCTGAATGTGGTCTGTTCCTTTGAAGTGAGCAGCTTTGAAACGCGTTCAGGAGGTTCCTTCTTCTCACCCTTTGAAAATTAAACTAGCAGGACTGTAATGTTCCCGTCTCCATAAATGGGAGCGGTACGCGTGCCTGCTTGTGTGTGCTTTTCAAACAGTACCCCTGCTGGCATGCTTAAATATATTTAGTAGTTTATCATGTAACATATGCCAAGTTTGTTTTCCGTGATTTTTGTTAATGCCTTTTCAGTAACTGAAGTATCTGAATAAATAGATGTTTATTATGATTAAAGGAGTAACCATGTATTCTAAATTTATTGAGTGCCAACTGGAACTTTTTGGTTGGAAGTTGGTTGGGAAAAATTACTGTCAAACTCATTTACCACAATTGCAGCAGAAGTGCAGTTCCTTCTGGGAACATAGACATTTGTATAATCTGACTCTGTGGCACTGAGCTATGCTGTATGTAGTGTATTTATGATTGAACAGAAAGTTTCAAACAGCAGCCTGTGAAATTGGATTTCAGATGTAATGTACCATAAATAAGTGCTATAAAGAATGCCTTTAATGCTATAAATCAGTTTTTATTGGTTTCAGCTATCTCATTCTGGTTATTGTATTACCCACAAAATCAATGGGAATCAAAGAGCTGGAATATATTTTATTTTAATGTCCCATCTCCCATGGAAATGGCATATGAGCCCTTAGATCACCTTTTGGGTAGGTTGGGCAAGGCTGATAAATTGCAGGCTATGGGAGTATATTCACAAAAAGGTCTGTGTAAATAGCAGCTGTGTAAGACTTGAAATGCTTTGGTACAGCACTTCCTCCCTGTAAGGGGATACTTGCCTATCTTTCTGAATGTCCTTTGCTTTTGTTGTTTCAGTAAATTTACCAATGTGGTTTGATTCCTGTAGCTCAGGCTTTAAAAAAAAGGCATCACAAAGTTACGTGAACCAGACGTCACTACCATTGCATCCAGAATCGGGAACACTTTGCGGGTAGGAGATTTGGTTCCTTTGTGCCTTTAAGCATTGCCTCTAGTGGAGGCTTTCTTGATCCTGGGAAAAGAGCAAGAACACTTCTAGCAGCAGTTGTGAAGAGTAAAATATGGCGTGGGCTCTGTTTAAGAACATATTATTCTAGTGGAAGGTAGGAAGGTCATGCATCATGATTCTATGAATAGACTGTTAAAACCAGAAACAAATCATACTATCCTGGGAGACTGAAGAAACAGGAAGAAAAACTGTTTTCTAACTAAATAATACCAGATCTATTTAAAATGTTAGCTGTGCTTCCTCTGAGTTTCTCCTTTGCTCGTATTAGTATCTCACGGTAAGATACAGTTAGGAGAAATACGCACCTCTGGAACTCAGTTATTTAGGGCTGGAAATCTGTGGCAGAGGGCAGAATACTTGTCTTTGCATATGTTAGAAACCTTCACTGTGTTAAAAGATGGAAGTACAGATACATTGCAGTTGGATAAGAGTACACCGGTAAATGTCGCCTGGAATATTGTACTGCTTCGTGAGGTTACATACGCCCATCAGTAAAGACGACTGAAGAAGTAAGCTTTTTGATCGGTATTAAATATGGGTTATTTACACTGTTCCACACATCAGCTTTGCATTTTCTCTTGTCAACCAAAGCTAGTGTAATTTATATGCCAGAATTAAGAGGGGAGAATAGACAAAGAGGAATGAACACTGGGGCTTTGAGTAGTGCGTAATGGGTTATCCTTGGTAGAAGTCTGAATACTGGGATGACAGCAGGCTGTAGGAACCAGGAGAGCCGATTTACTCATCTTTGATCCCATGAATAGTGTTAAACTGCCTTTGAGTCCAACTCGCTCATGTTGACTTACACCCACGCCACCTCACGTTGGATTTTAAGCTTTTATTACAAGGATTGAATGGTATGTTTTATTATTTGCAATAGTATAAGCAGTTATTCTCACTGGAGCGCAAAGGTGTGTGGCTTCACGGGAGGGGAGTGTTAATCATTTACATGCAGACGTATGTGGTTATTTGTGGGAGTGGGTTAAAGAGACAGGTGTCAGACCTGGCTGCTTAATAGGAATGTAAGACATGAATGATACCAAGGAGGCAGAATAAAATGCCTGACTGCCTCAGAGATGGTTATAAACTTCCCTATCCCTACAGTAATTTTACAGGTGGTGATTATAGGAGACATAATGATTTCACGCAAAATACAAGATAATTAAAAGGTCTGATTTGATCTACAGACCTGTGGTCAATTTGCAAGCCAGCTGCTGACCAGCACAGCACCATGCCATCGTCAGCATAGCTTAGAATTATGCCCTTGGTTTGAGTAGTGCTGTGTCAGGCATAAATTTAGTTGGTCTTGTTGCCACTACTGGTTTGGGTCCGACCTGGTACCTGGGCTGATGACTAAGTCCAAAAGAGACAATAATCTCTTTCTCTGGTGGAAGAACGATACAGGAAGTGTCCCAGGGTCTTTGGGCGCTGCTGACATGCAAAGCAGCAAGTGTCGCGTGTTGTGTCGCAGTGGGGAGGGAGAGGGGTGAGGAATGCTCTGAGGATAAGAGCTTGCTTAGAGGTCGGATGGGCAAATGAAGGACTTCACAAGTACTTAGGGTTAGGTGGGCAACCAGCTTCCTGCATACTGAAGAGAAGCGTAGGATGGCAGATTATTTGCTTGCTTTTCCCAAAGGA
This sequence comes from Nipponia nippon, assembly GCF_047370975.1. Taxonomy (NCBI): domain Eukaryota; kingdom Metazoa; phylum Chordata; class Aves; order Pelecaniformes; family Threskiornithidae; genus Nipponia; species Nipponia nippon. The sequence continues at coordinate 74,357,389 of NW_028262336.1, read as the reverse complement.
GAGATGTTAGCATCTGGAACACAGATAGGGCCTTGTCCTTACTCCCTTCAGGTACGATTTCTTCAGTCAGTGAATAAAACAGTGCTTCTTGAGGCTTGTGTGAGTACATGGTCCTACACCTCAACTGTATGGTGTTATAGAAACACTATCCAAAAAAAGTCAGTGACAGACAGATGAAGACACCTGAAGTGTAGAACTAAAAACATACCCCTTGGCAGTCATGTGCTTCACCAAAGGATAGGACAAAGCAATATGGTTTTGACATATCCAGAAACAGTATAATATATGGAATACACATGCACATGTGGAATCTGATACTAGGTTTGCAGATGTTTATTCTGTCTTTGGTGCAGTGAAGTGTAGTTTGGAGCTGTGCGGTGGCCCGTCTTCCCAAGCAGGGTAAACCCCTGGGCAGTTCTCATAGTCCTGGCTGGGCGCTGTGCTGGGAGGTGGGAGCTGCAGATTTGGCAGGGGACCCAAGTGTCTCACATCCCAAGAGCGTGGTCCCAGTGGTTTGCCGTCTATCAAAAGGTAAACTGATAAGCTGGAGAATTTGCTGGGTTAGGCCTTTGAGTGGGTTTGAGCACAGTAGCAGCTATTTGTGACTCCTGTGGTCTCGAGGCTGAGAACTGAGTCAGGATACTGCCCTAACTGGCAGTGGGCAGTAACAGAGCTCTGGGCACATCATCCCCCATGCGCGCTTTTTACGGTCAGCTCTGCTGGGTGCTGCAGTCTTATTTGGGCATTTCATTTGCCCGGATGTCCATGGATTTGGAACAAAGACCCATCCTTTCCTTTTGCTTCTCGTGGCTATGAAACCAAGAAGAGAGTGATAGAAATGACACAAACTGCCTATCTGAGGCTGTCCTCAGGGAAGACTGTTCTAGTTTCACCATAGTTTTTACTGGTTTATTTCCCTTCCACCTGAAAGCTGACATGTGTCCTGATACTGGCGGTCATTATGAAATCATTGATTTGCCAGTTTAAGAGAACGCATGGACAGATGGACAAAACCAAACCAAGGGAAACTGCAGGTGACCTTAGCAGGCCCCGTCTCAGGTTAACTGCCAGGGATGCAGCACCGTGCTGTTCCAGCTGTGCTTTCAGAGCTGGGCTGATGGCTTTTCTGGGCATTTCTGTTGGGTACTCCGCTGGATGGGGTTAGGCGCACGGCATTGTAGTGTGTAACAGTATGATGTTTCCCAACGTTTGCTAGCTGGTGCTTCGTTGCAAACTAGGATTGAAAATTACAGTGGCAAGGAAATGAACAGGGCCATGTGGCAGATCTCATGATTTTTCAGAAATACCACATCGAAGTTCTCTAATTCATGAAGTCTCACTGTGTCAGTCCATGTCTTGGGATCGAGTGACAGCCAGATGGCAGAAGGCTGTGGGTGCAAGGCTGTAGCATGGCCTCATTCCTCCTAGAAGGACCCCTGTCGGGACGGTGCCTGCTGGGAAGCACCCAGTTTGCAGTGCCAAGCAATCGCACAGCCTTTTCCCTGCTCCAGGGTCCCATGCATCAGTACAGCTGGCCAGCTGTGTCAAGCACGTGGGATTGTGAAGCAAAAAGAAATAAAAGGACACAATAGTGGGTGGTTAATACATGAGGAACATATGCTATTATTTAGGAATACAAGTGGGGTGGTGGTGGGGTCTCTGAATTAAGTCGGCGTGTGTGACCTCTACACGTGTGCTGCAGAGGGACACGCAGATGAACTATGAACTGATGAGCTGTCGGAGTGGTCATTGCTGAGTAACAACACACCACTCAATGCATATTGATTTTAAAGTGTGTCAGGAAAAAAAGATTGCAGGTTTTGTAGCATGTAATTTTTCAAGGTGTTAGCAACAATGTTAAATAGCTGAAGTTAAAATTGCCGTGCTAAGAAAGAGCTTAACTTGAAGCCTGCAGGACCAATATTCTGCTATTAGCTCCCACATCCTCTGTTTCTTGCCTGAAATTGCCATTGCCAGCTGCAGAAATGGAACATTTTCCACATAGAGTACGTACTGTTTCAGCCAGCTCTACCAATTAAAAGAAGCAGTTTCTGCTCTTTCACTCCTCTATGCTATGCTGGCATGAACCCTTCTGAGGCCAGATTGTCATTTGGTTAGGGACCTGAGCTGGCTGAAATGTAGCCCAGCTTGACACCACAGGCCCTTGAAAAAAACCCGAAGTTTTTCAACAGGTTCAAATCCTGAACCAGCTCACCCAGGCACGGGAATGCCTGATCCAGCACGGTCCTTCAGTTTAATCCTTTAGTTTATACGTTGCTTGTCTTGATTTTTTGATTACCTCTCATTCATTGGCTCACTGTTCTGTTCTCTCCTTTATCCAGGGTTTTTTTTTCCCCCCCCTCCTATAACGTTAGTAATTGGGGGGAGGGGGGAAGGGAGAAGAGATCTCTTCTTTTGCAAGTCACAGAAGTGGCTCTTCTGTTGTTGCCTGAGCCGCTCTGCCTGTTCTTTCTGCCTGTTCTTTTTCCATCTGTTTTAGATGGTTACGTTTAATGAGCGGTGCTTGCAGAGTTATTTGAGTAGGTGTATTCCCTGGTTCTGCAGGGTGGCACAGATCAGAGGCTTTGCTTCTGAGCAGGACACCCAATTTTAGCTGACAGTTTTCCCTTTTTCTCCTGTGAAGTCAATGGTGTGCTCAACAGTGCAGAGTAACCTTCCTCCCCGCCCCGTCATACCTTTATCACCACTGACGGTGCACAAGAAAAGATGAAAAAAGGAGCTTCTCTGAATCCTCAGTCCGATAAGCAGAATCCCCAAAATAGAAACACTGCTGTCAAACCAACAGATTCAGCACTTTCTCCTTTCTATTCTATTCTTTCTTCTTTCTATTCTATTTTCTCCTTTCTATTCTATTTTTCTCTGAAAAATAGAAATACTCTAAATACTCCCATCAGAAATCAAACATGATTTGCATATTGACAGTCTTTATCAAAATTATTTGCCAGTTGAAGAGAGAAGATGGGCATTAGCAAACTGGGAAAAATTTGGTTCTTGAAGTGACCGTGGATGCTAAGTAGGGATTACAGCAAATGAACCAGGTATCAAACTAAGCAGCCGGTGTAAATGCTGTGTACTGTGACCGAGAAGCACGGAACTGATGCTGTGGCACGTTTCCCATTGCTGGATGTATGTCACTGGAGTGTGCCCTTTCTTTTGTGTGTGTGTGTCTCTGGCTTTGATGAATGCCAGGGCAGGGAAACACGAGCTTTCACCTTTTGTAATGCTTGGGTGAATACTAGTAAATTTGCCTATTGATGCTGATACAGTTTTTCTTCAAAGTCAGCTGAGAGGAAAGTGTAGTCCAAATGAGGTCAGCAGCTACTCCATGTGTGTGATAAAATAAAATAGAGAAAAAAGAATAGGCCAAAGGGCTCAATTGATGGCAACACTCACAATCTCATTCAATATAAACAAATAACAAGCCCAGGCTAGAATTCTGCATAGAAAGTGGGACTTTTCAGGCATGTCTTAATGAGCTCAGCTTCACACACAAAACAAAAAACTCACACAACCTCCGTTCTTCATCTGCCTTAACTTGCTAAATTGCTTTGACATGGACAAGGCACGTGCATTCAGCATGTCTCCTTAGACTTAAATTATCCCATCACACTTTTTACAGAAGCACCGTGCCTTCTTATTTTTCTCAACAATGTGGTAGATTGGTAATCATGGAGTAGGATCTGAAACTGTTATGCCACCTTTAAAATGAAAAGATTTTTAGAAATGGTTAATACTGAGATTTTAATTGTCTCTTTTTTATAAAACGCGTGGACTTTGGGTTTCTAGGCTTCACACCGCAGTCATGAGGCATATATTCAGCTTACCTACTTCCACACTCTTTGCCAAAGTACCTGCATTAGTGATGCAATTGCTTATACTTACCTTCTAGGCAACGGAGGAAGAGAGGCCTCTTCAGAATTAGGTAACTGAGATTTGAAAGAGGCTTTGGAGATAGTTACAGTGCTAAATTAGTCACCTTAACTTAATGATTAAGGTTTAGTGAGCTAAATCGGTGCTTAGCTCTTTGTTTCATGTGAAAAGAAAGATCACTGCAAATGATTTTAACTCCGAAAGGAGTTTTTAAAAGAATTACTGAAGTTGCAGGAAAATCCTCAAAGGAGGTGGCTACACTGGGCATGGTTTGCTAACAGTTTTAACAAAATGTTCTCAGTCTCTGATAAATCCTCCGAGTTTATAGGGAGGATTGAGAGATACTATCATTTTCTGTTTAAAAACAAATTTGTTTTATAACCCAGGAGCAGTAGGCTGCAACAGCTATTTGTAATGATGTGCATGACAGTAGCCATTGGGTAGAGGCTTACACAATCATCTATGCCATATGTACTAATAAAGTTTAAAACATCCAGAGAGCTTCAAGTTTAGGATTATGGAAGGATTCAACAGGTACATAAAATGCATTTGCTTAGTGGCTTTGGGAAGCCTGATGACGAGGGAGTTTCTTGTTTAGGCGGGTGAGGGGGGAAGGACTGCACGTATAAATCAGTAGTCATGAGTTACCAGCGGCCTCATTAGTGCAAGGGTGTTGTGTTTTGCAGAAGACCACAGAAGTTACATCTTCATGAAGAATGTGAAGGAGGATGGGGATGCTATTTAAAGGCTTTGATTGCACTTTCCTTCCCTGCATAAGGACCAGCCAGGGAGAAGGTGCTCCAGAGAGAAATGGCACAGTGAGTCATCAGGCAGAATGAGAATGTGGCTCATGCTGTGGTCAGGTAGTGGGTTTGGTAGGTGAAGATGAATAAAACGAGATCAATGGGCACGAGGCAGTGTACTCGCTGAGAGTCAAGTAATGACTTGGACACTGGGAGTGTGAGTCAAAAAATCTCTTGAACAAGCCCTTCTTATCTGTATTCTGCTGGGATGCTAGTATGCACTCTGGTGTGACGATGATGGACGGGACTGATCCTGCCAAAGGTGGATATATGGGATATAAAGTGTAGGTGGATGGTCTGAGGTCATCATCTAGGCATCTTTTTGTGGTCACTACCAAGTGAGAAAGAGAGAAACCCCTTCCAGAGGGCATTTCTTGTCCATCCTCACATGGATGTTAGAGGTGATTGTGATAAATTGCCTTGTGGCGTGTCTCTGTCCATCTCCACAGAGTGACTTAAAGTAGGAACCGAATGTACAGATGTAATTGAACGAAAAGCATTCTGCTCAAAACATGAAGTAAAATTAGTGAATTTATACAGAGTTACTGAGGCTGGTACCATGCTTGTGTGAGTTAAACCCTATAATCTCAACAAAACTGCGTATTTTGAAATATTTTAAGGAAAACAGGTGTGACCATATTCCATATTTTTAAAAAGTTGGGGGCAAGGGAAAAAAATAGAAACTTGAAAATTAAGTAGAAGGTGAAAGCCTCATATATTCACTTGAATTAGAGATTTTCTCTGTTGTCCTTCAAATCAGATAGAGGGAAGAGAAACAGATATCTGTATGTAATAGAGGAACTTTCTAAAATTTTACAGTTGCCTATGGTTCCTATAGAAAACAGAAAAAACTATCGTAATGACAGCTGTAATAATGTATCTGCAGAAAGCTAATGCAGCAGAGGCTTCTGATTTAAGAAGTAACCCAATTTGCCCAGCATGGGTTTGAAATAAAAAGGAATCCTTCAGGTTTGTATAATCCTAGGTAACTGAAGATAGCTGCTGTTTAGTGCTTTATCTCCCTCTCCTGCTAGGACAATAGAGACTGACCTTAAACCTTTAGTATTTTTGCTTGGGAGCACCAAATTGCTACTGCATGTATAGGCCTGCTGAGAAACGGTATTAGAAATCTTGAGGGAACCTTTCACTTCTCACAGATTGAGGATTCACTTTTAATGCCCAGTTCAAGCATTCCTATTGCCCATATTCCCACACTTAATAGCAGGCACCAGATCTCTACTTTTTAACAGAAAATTTTATTATTAGAATGCCTAAACTGATTATTTTAATCAGACAACTGTTACATCTTCAGAAAATGAACTTTCTTTGGCTTTTTTTACTGTGTATGGGGGAAAACCCAGGTGCTGTGACTTCAGGTAGTTAGCTCAGGAACTGACTTCAGGTGTTTAGTTCAGAATTTGTACATTCTTCAAGTACTGGCAGTCCTCCTGATAAGCCCACAAATGTATGTTTTATAACTTTTATATTTTTATTATTTTTTTCAGAAGCTGATGGAGTAAACATACGGCCTTTGCTGTTCTTGTGTGGGTTCTTTTCTTGGGTTTGGTTTGTTGGGTTTTTTTGGGGGTTTTTTTTTGCCTTTTTCCCCCAGAGCAACCACACATCTTCAATTCTTTGCCAATTGCTCTCTGGCCAGGAGGAGCCAAGAAGGCTGTAAACCTCCCAACAAACTGAATGAGTACAATTTTCCTTTAATAAAGAGCTCCTTCTGGTGGTGGGAAAAAACACACGTACACTAAACCCAGCAAAGAATGTGCAGTCTAGGTTGTGCGTAGATACACAGGCTGATTTCTGAGCTAGTTCTGGTTAGGAAATGCATTGTATTTAACTTTTCTATTAGCAGAAGGATGTGTATGTGCACTAATGCTGTTGTCCTGTGGCTCTTCACTGATACTGTCCTTCTGTCACACACAAGTAATATAAGAGAAATTATGTTTCTTGATACCTGTTAGCCTTTGATGGATGTAACGGACAATAACATGCAGCCTTGTATGTGTTAAAGATGTAAATATTATAATTTTGTTGTCAATAAAATGCATTTTCTGTATATCATGAAATAATGCAGTGAAAACAAACTTGCTGAAAGAATTGTGTTTCTCATGCGCTAAAATAGAAAATTTGTTCTGGAGTACCAACCTTGGGTAGCAAGCGGTGAGGGGTTCTGCTTCTCGAGACGTTTTTCTTCCAATATTGAAGTTGTTGGTACTATTGTACTAACATGGTTTCATAGTCTCAAGCAGTATTCAGCAAATTTTGATAATAGGACAGGCAGTAAAGACAAAAACCACAACAAAACTGATTTTCTTCTCTGATGACTGGAAATTTTTAACTTTAGCCAAGTTTATTTTCACTTAACTAAGTTCTTCCCATTGTTGTTTGTACTCTCTGAGGTGCCAACTTAATAATAGGACACTGCTGTGTCCTGAGACTAATGTTACTGTGATGGGGGCTTCATTAAAATGCAGGAAAATCCAAGTGGGCTATACCCTCTTCTTAGCCCCCAGGATGGAAGAACCTAGAGAGTAATCACTTTGGGCATACAGTCTTTCAAATAAATTAAGTTAGGACTGTGAATAAGCAATGTGCGTCATCTCCAGGGCTGCCGTACAGTTGATGAAAAGAACAAGTCTTTTTGTCTAACTTCTGTATACGTTCTTGTAGGAAGTCCTCGAAAAGCAGAGAGATTCACCTCTGATGCTTCAGCTGTGTGGTACCAAAGTACTCTTTGACTGAATACAAAATCATTTTTCTTTGTTTTCTTGGAAGTTCTCCAGACCCTCTGTTTTCACGCAGGCTAGCCATACTTAGGAGCAGTTTCCTCCTGTGCTCTTCACAGCTGATTCTGATGTGGGCCAGAAAAGCGCGCCCATTTTCTTTGAACGCTGCTGCTGTGTTCAGTTTAGCATCTTGGTGAGATGTTTACTTTGGATGGTTACTTCTTCAATTCCTATTTCTTTAGCACTCCTGGATCCTCCTTCCTGCTAGCTCATGAGAAAGTATGGGCACTTCTTCTAGGGAAGAGAGGAACGAAGGGGTGGTGCTTATGGGAGCAGTTGTGGTCCTGCAAGAGCACAGTTTTCTTCAGTCACACCTACCTCCTTCCTCTTGGGAAGGAAGGACTTGGTACTGTTTAGCTGAAGAGCCCAAGGCAATCTGGCCAACATAGCTTTTTATATCCACTTGGTCAGTTCTGTGGAGGACTATTTGTCCTGTTCTGCTGCGAGGCAGTGCTCAGGCGATTTTATGAAGTGGTATTATACAAAAATAAGACTACCAAAGTATCATGCATACTTGCTTAGTCACTTTTGGATGTATCAGCTCCAAAAACCAGTTAGCAATTCCTGCCCACTTGTATATAAGATGTTCTTTGAGATAATTTTTATACAGGTTGAGCTTGTAGTACTCCTACATAACTTAAAAATACTTAGTTCTTGCAAAAGTACTTTGAAACCAAATACAGTGAGTAGGCCCGATTTGCTTCTTAAAACTTCCAAGACGCGTGCATTTAATTTCTCAGTAGACTAATGCACAGGGCATGTTAAGAATTCCTGACATTTCTCGGTATGAAAACTATTTTCTTTTACACAGAACTGCTAAGTGAAACTTTTTATGGCAACAATACTCTCCCAGTCGATTTTTTTTTTCTTTTTTTATTAAGAAAACTCTACTCTAGGCCACCTATGGGCACAATATAATTGCTCAGATGCTGGCATCTGGTGTCACTGAGTCGCTGTAGTATACTCTGCCTGGCCTCCAGCTGCCGCTCCAGAAGGACATGGGTCTCCCATAGCTGCTGCGTTATATCTGCTGCTCCGTGGCAACGTCTTGGAGAAGCTGGGCTTGGGTTGTCACTGAGGGTGCCCAGCCGAGGTTCAGCTCAGAGCAGGAGGAGCTCACTGAGCTTTTCTCTGATGGCTGCTTCCAGCTACTCTTGAACATCGGGAGCTGTAGCTATGCTGTACTGTGTCTTCTGCAATGATGTGATCTAGATAGTCAAAATAGGCACCTACATTTAATAGGTATATTTGACCTTGATTTCTCTGTGCTTTGTTTTCTCATCTGTAAGTTTGGATAATGCCAGCTGTTCATCTTTCAGGGATATTGCGAGGATAAATTATTAGTGAAGCACTTAAGTACTTAAGGGATGAGTAATGTTGTAAAGTCTACGAGGAAATTAAACATTCTGTCTTCTAGCAGGATCTCAATATTGTTTACTAAATGAGGTACAGGGTCATACACAAAACGCTGCATAGAGAGCTGTGCATCCAAATGAGGCAGAGCTCCTATCTTAGAAAAAGAGAGGTGTGAATCAAGGCTTCTGTGCTGAGTATGTAAGTGTACATAAGCACGTGAAAAAAAAAACAAAGGTAGGACAGTCTACTATAGTTCTGATATCTGCAACTTTTTGGCTGCCGACTTAGAGCTTAATACCATTTTTTTTGAGGTGCTATATTTTGTGATATTGTCTGTTGTATTACATAGGCACACATACACGCATCCTCTTATAACCAGCTTTGTTAATGCTGGAGTCTGTAACCAGAACATATGATGCAGCCGAATCACGGATTCAGGTAAATGTTAAAAAGAAAAAAAAAAAGTTAGGATGTTGACTTAGGGGGGTATTTTTGGGTTGTTTTTTTTTAGCATCCGCCTTTTAACATGGCATAAAAATTTTCTAAAACGTTCACCACTCAATTAAACTTTTCTATTAAATGCTGGATGCAGAAGCCATATATTTAACAAGTTTTCCACTCTGTTGCTTTACTGTATAAATAATATGTCTTCTGGAAATTTCTAATACACGTCAGGTATTCATGATGAAAAAGCACATTTGTACTGCCGGTTCAGAGATAATTACTTGCCATTAGGTTCATAAGAATATAAATTTTCTTCATTTCTATCATCTAACTTGTCAACTTCTTGTATTTCATCTACACTCTGCCCCTCACTGACAAGCAGCAAATAATTTAGTCTTCCACCAAAATGATAATGACTGGCAAATGAAAATTTCATTGAAAGAGACAGCACAACATCAGTTGCACTGAAAGAACTTTTTTATTTTTAATTTCTTCCAATGATGATTCAAGTGCTGTCACTGAAATGAATTTTTTGAAGTGACTTCTATTAAGCTGCTCTTATTTAGATGCTTCCTTGTTATTTAAGAGGTAAGCAATATGTGCTGGTTATTTTATTCAAAGTGCATTTTTACACAGTCTTGTAGTCACTTGTGTTACAAGTTGTTAGAGAAAATAGTAGACTTTAAAACCACCGTAACAAAGTTTCTTCTCTCACTTAATGTCACTTATGTGACACAAAAATGTATACAAATCAGACGGGGGATGCAAATGTCTAGCATCTCACTAGAAAGGGTCATCTATTTCCATGTCAGTTTGTTTTTTAGATGCTGTCCAGCGGTAACACTGAGTGTTTCAGTGTGGTGTTGTCTGTAACTTAATCAGGGACTCCCACGAAACTGTATTGCCTCATGCATAGAACCATAGAATCGTTAAGGTTGGAAAAGACTCTTAAGATCATCGAGTCCAACCGTTAACCCAACACTGCCAAGTCCACCACTAAACCATGTCCTCAAGCACCATGTCTACCCTTCTTTTAAATACCTCCGGGGATGGAGACTCAACCACTTCCCTGGGCAGCCTGTTCCAGTGCCTGACTACCCTTTCGGTGAAGAAGTTTCTCCTAATATCCAACCTAAACTTCTCCTGGTGCAGCTTGAGGCCATTTCCTCTCGTCCTATCACTCATTACTTGGGAGAAGAGACCGACCCCCACCTGGCTACAACCTCCTTTCAGGTAGCTGTAGAGAGCAATAAGGTCTCCCCTCAGCCTCCTCTTCTCCAGACTAAACAACCCCAGTTCCCTCAGCCGCTCCTCATCAGACTTGTGCTCTAGACCCTTCACCAGCTTTGTTGCCCTTCTCTGGACACGCTCCAGCACCTCCATGTCCTTCTTGTGTTGAGGGGCCCAAAACTGAACACAGGACTCGAGGTGCGGCCTCACCAGTGCCGAGTACAGGGGCACTATCACCTCCCTGGTCCTGCTGGCCACACTATTCCTGATACAAGCCAGGATGCCCTTGGCCCTCTTGGCCACCTGAGCACACTGCTGGCTCATGTTCAGGCAGCTGTCAACCAACACCCCCAGGACCTTTTCTGCCAGGCAGCTCTCCAGCCACTCCTCCCCCAGCCTGTAGCGTTGCATGGGGTTGTTGTGACCCAAGTGCAGGACCCGGCACTTGGCCTTGTTGAACCTCATACAGTTGGCTCCAGCCCAACGATCCAGCCTGTCCAGGTCTCTCTGTAGGGCCTTCCTACCCTCCAGCAGATCAACACTTCCACCCAACTTGGTGTCATCTGCAAACTTAGTGAGGGTGCTCTCAATTCCCTCATCCAGCTCATCAGTGAAGATATTGAACAGGACCAGCCCCAGTACTGAGCCCTGGGGAACACCACTCATGGCTGGCTGCCAGCTGGAGTTGACTCTGTTCACCACCACCCTCTGGGCTTGGCCGTCCAGCCAGTTTTTAACCCAGCACAGAGTGCCCCCATCCAAGCTGTGAGCAGCCAGCTTCTCCAGGAGAATGCTGTGGGAGACAGTGTCAAAGGCCTTACTAAAGTCCAGGTAGACAACATCCACAGCCTTTCCCTCATCCACTAAGCAGGTCACCTTGTCCTAGAAGGAGACCAGGTTAGTGAAGCAGGACCTGCCTTTCATAAACCCATGCTGGCTGAGCCTGATCCCCCAGTTGTCCCACATGTGCCAGGTAATGGCACTCAAGATGATCTGCTCCATGACCTGTCCTGGCACCGAGGTCAGGCTGACAGGCCTGTAGTTCCCCGGATCCTCCTTCCGACCCTTCTTGTAGAGGGGCGCCACATTTGCTAACTTCCAGTCCTCTGGGACCTCCCCGGTTGACCAGGACTGCTGATAAATGATGGAGAGTGGCTTGGCCAGCTCCTCTGCCAGCTCCCTCAGTATCCTCAGGTGGATCCCGTCTGGCCCCATGGACTTGTGCGCATCCAGGTGGAGGAGCAAGTCACTGACTGCCACCTCTTTGACAACGGGGGCTTCATTCTCCATCCTATCTCCATCTCCCAACTCAGGGGCCTGAAAACCCTGAGGATGACCAGTCTGACTATTAAAGACTGAGGCAAAGAAGGCATTAAGTACCTCAGCCTTCTCCTCATCCTTTGTGGCAATGTTTCCCAATTCATAGCAAGATCTTTGGCGTGCTGATACGCAGATGAGTAGAAAAGATCTTGAGATGTTGGGGAAAGCTTGTAATTTAGTTATTACTTGGGAAAGACTTTTGTGTTACCTGATATCTGCCTTCCTCTGTCCATCCAAAGAAATTGCCCATTTCTTCCTAGAGTAACTGAAAGGACTTCTTTTCCTGTCGGCTTTTGTGTTCTTTATGTGGAGCTCTTTCTTACCTCAGTGATTGACTGTGTAAAAACCTTAGAGAATCATAACTAAGCTGGGAGAAAAAAATACACATTAACAGAATTTATATTCCTAATAATGATTTGGGATAGTTATAGTATTAGAAAAATTTACTTCAACTATTGAAAAGACTAATACAGAACAATACTTAATACATGTAATTTGAAATCAGCAAAGGTAAAGTAATTCTTGGCCATGTCTGTCATGTTTGTGTATTAGTCTGCCACTGGAGACAATCAGATGCAATTCAAGGGGAAAAAGAACTAGCACTAGAGAAGCAATTTTCCAGTGAATTAGTCTCTGGCAAAGGTTGCTTAACAGGGGAGCCTTGCCTTTCCATCAAAGAAAAAAAAAAACATCACCTTTTCTCCCATTTGGTGGTAAAATTGTAGAAGAATATGATCCAGTGAGTCCCACAATGCCTTCCAGCATATGAGTGCTGGCAAGATTTAGAAAACAAAGAATTTCTTCTCAACGTGTATGTTAGATATTGGTATTGTAGACTTGCCTTTATGCTAGCAGGAAAATACACACATCTTCAAGTTGCGATGAAATGGTTTGTGAAATGTTCATGCTATGCATCGAGTACTCGAGAATACCTTAGTAAACATACAGTTGGAGGCTATTAATGTATATTGTTGACTTCAATTAGAGTTTACTGTGTATCTAGTAAATGGGAAAGTGTGGAGTTGCATGCGTAATGCAAAATTAATGTAAATGCTTGGAGGAACCAAATGACATCTGATGCCCTAAAATATTTTACTTTGCAGGTCAATGTAGCGGCAAAGGTTTTGTTAATATGGTGTTAACGCAAATACAGACTCACGAAGGTGGGCATCCTATGTCCTGGGGATAGATACCTCTGTACTCTTCTGCCTCTTTCACATTTCAAATTACCCCACTGCTTTGTGTAGATAGTCTTGATAGTATTTTCAATATTTCGTTCTACAGCAATGCTAGGTGGCAAGTTAGGATAGAAGCTACAATATAAGCCTGACCAAATTTCTTTCCTTATGTTTGTTTTCTGTGAGTTGTTTTGGAAATCTTAAGGTCTCAGATCAACCTGGATCACTGAACATTGAGCTCTGAGAAACAGAAAGCTGGGTTAGGTTTTTTGTGGAGAATGCACACAAAGGTAGCCAAAATATAATCTAATGCATTTGCTTACAGTTCTGCTGTTAACAGTTAGCTTTCATAGTAGGAAGATGCATTCTGTTCAGTCATTTTCATTTTCCTTTTTCTGGGTGTAAAATTGGCAGTCTTCCTTTGAAGAAAACTTGTAGCAAGAAGGATTTCAAAGGAATGAAAATATTCTGTTTAAAAAAAAAATAAAAGTGTGAACTAACAGCTCGATTTCTGTACTTCTAGTTTACCAGAAACTTTACTAGTTTCTTCTAGTGCCTGAGCACCTGGCAAGTCCTAGTACTGGCTGTGGGTGCAGAGCTGTTAGGATCCCCACTGGAAAGCCATCCTCCTGTATCCTCAAGGATCTGCAAGGAGCTGAAAGACCCCAGGATCTTGACTACGAAGGCAAAGTTGCAGTGCCAGGAAGTCCGGGGCTTTCAGCATCTCATCAGCGGAGTTGGCGGGAAACCATTTGAGTTTCTACCTTCCTGTTTCTGCTCAGACATTTGTTTGAGGCACTTCCGTTTCAGTGAATCTGGTTTTCCCAGAAAATAAAGAACAGAAACCTAGTGATGTTTCCAACAAAAGAGATTTCTGGCCAGTTCTCTTGTCGGTTTTGACCAGCAAACCACTGTGAGAGTTTTTCGGGTTTGTTTTTGTTTTTGTTTTTGTTTTTGTTTTTGTTTTTTTTTGGCTAATCCCAAGGTACCTATGTTACTTGCCTACTCATTTCCTACTCATTCTTCTTGAGATGAGAATTTCCCACTTAGTTTATTAAGCAGAGCTAGCCAGAGACACTGCCCTTTCCTCTACTCCCAGTTAAGAGGAGGGGCAGCTTGCCGTCAGATACATAAGTATTATGTTGTTACTAGGAGCACCTATGCATTAAACACAGCATTTCTACAGATTCATTTAGTTCAAGGAATCTTTCAAAAGCCACTTACTTTAAGCAGGCAATTGGTTTGTAAATTATCGGAGAGCTGTTTACCCATATTCCTGTAAGGATTTGGAATAACATGCTGGAAATAACTGCTGTGCTTCACAAGGGGTCTTCCAGTTCAGTGGAAACATCTAACACCCAATGGGTTCAGTGTATAAGTAGAGGAGAGGCAAAAAGGGTCTGAGAAATGAGAGAGAAGAGATACCACAAAGAACATAAAGTCATCCAAGCCCTCACAACTTAATATTCAGACGTTGCTCTTCTCAGCCGTGAGTCTTGGTTCCGGAGGGCCGAGTCCAGGGTTTCAGCAATGGTGTCGCTTTCCTTCTCTGCACTGAGGCAACAAGCATATGTCAAGCCATTTGTACCATCTGCCACACGAGCCTCAGTGAAAGCAAGGGGAGCACAAGGGGGACAGATACTTGAGGACGTTAGTGGTAAATTATTTAAATGAGAAACACCAGGTTTGGTGTTGAAAAGCTGCATAATCTTGGCAGCCTGGCTTTTCAGCAGGTAGGCAGGAAAGCGAAGCATAACTGACCGCTCTTGCCAAAACGTCAGGATATTGGGTAGGTCGAGTATCCTCAGTCTGTTCACATACCTGCACTCCTGAAAATGAAATAGTGAAATAAAAGAGTGATTCAAACGCATTTTGTGAGATGGCTAATGTACAGCATGTTTTACTCTATAAGAAAAGGAGTCGTAATACAACTATTTCCAAAAAAAGGCTTGAGGATATTCTAAGTATGCTGATTAAAAGTTTACCAGCAAGGTTTTTTTTCAGCTTGTCCATGACTAATTACCTCACTTTTGAGAACTTTGAAGCTGTATCTCTGTGTTTCTTTGTTGTGGTTTTGAGGTTTTATTTTTGCTTTTCATAAAGAGCCTTAACAGGGAGGCACTAAAATGTGGGGTGAGTCTGTTTGTCGGGAAAGTGCAAGAGTTGATTTCCCACATGGTCGTCTTGGCTGGCAACTGCAAGTGTATTATGCAGCGATGATGATGTTGTTGTTGTTGATATTATTATTACTGTTGTTGTTATTATTGTTATTACAAGACTCTGCTTCTGCTCACTGCTTTGCAAAACTTGCAGTCCACTGTGCTCCCACTGCTTGCCTGCAAAGAGAGGACACAAGAAACAAGTCCATTGTGTTTGAAGAAAACCGTGGGGGTTAAGGGAGGCTTCTGAAAACTTGTGGTGTTACAGCTGTACGCCATCTTTGTCTTGGTGTGCAGTAAGAAGGACCACCTCAAACAGTTTTAGGTCTGAGAAAAAGAATTAAACTGAGGAAAAAAATTAGGGATTGTAAGGGGTCGGATGTATGGGGGTGATAGCAGCACACAAGGCATCTGCCTTCCCTTCCAAGAATCCAACTGTGATCGATGCAAACCTGCTTGTTATTGCAGGACGGCGTGCTTCTTGCTTACCCTCGAGCACAAATTACCTCTACCTGGTTAGTAATGAATATGTGTTTCTTGTTTTGCGCACAGCTTTGATCTTAATGAAAGCTAGAAGCAAATCTAGATCTGGGATATATATGTGTGTGTAGAAACAAGGGCTGAGATTCTCTATTTTTGCCTTTAGAAACTGGAATTTAAGAAAACTTTCCCATGTGGTAAGTTTTGTGACAAAAAGTAGGAGAGTTTCCTGTGATGTTGCTACAAGGTCTGTGGGTTTAGATATATGTGCAGCAATTTTTGTGCTTGCTTCCTTGCACCTGGCTCCTGCTTTCCCACTCCTAAAAGTGAAGAAAAAGAATTTGAGTTCAAATTCTCTCCCAGCCCGACAGATAGGCTGTTAGACGATGGGACTGCTTGCTTGGTTGGTTTTGTGTATTCGCTTTGCTTTGTTGCAAGTCTCCTGTGTAGAAAGCTATTTGTGGTTTAAGAAACAGAAAATGACAAGTGCTGGTGAACCTGATGGGCTCTCAAAGCCCTGAAATGGAGGAAAGTGGGAGGTTTCTACCAAGCACTGGCATGCTGACCTCAGTGCATCATTTAAGGGTTTTAAATACTCTTTAGCTCACGTCAGTGCAAAACATTAAGGTGTTTGCATATAAATTTCTGGGAATGATGCTACAGAGATTAAAAGAATAGGACAGTATTTTATTTGTCATCAGTGTACTCAGAGCAGATTTGTTCAAAGAACCAACGCTAGCGACAGAGCTATAACAAGGTTTCCCAAATCATTAGTTTTGAATAAACAGTATTTGATCATGTTGAAATTTTGCATGAACTTATGAAAAAAAATTAACTCATTTGCAGCTATCAAAATGTGTAACTTATTTTTCTCATTAGCAGGGTAAATTAAATGCCTTTTGGAACAACATAAAAAATTATTCTATTCATTTCCTTATGTAATCTAAAAATATTAATGGATTATTTCTATGACTTTCCTGTGTTTTCATTCTATTATAGGACTTAGTGTACATAGTACATTGTAAGTGAAAGGGCAGTTGTATTATGAATTGTCTGTTTTGTAAGACATAGAAATCCAGTTGCTTTCCTTTAAGATACTCTTTATTTCTTACTGATTGCATATTCATGACTAGTGCACCTTAGCACAAGGGTCCAAGAGTTATATTCTTCTTTTGAGGCCTACGTTTTTAGTTTAATGTATTGTATCTGTATGCCAAGGAGCTAGAAACCATTGCAGAACTCAGTCTACTTGGTGACAATAGCATGACAGTGACTGCATCTTAAGTGCTTTTGCCCTTTAAAATGTCATAGGACCTTCCTTCTTCCTTGGAAGAACCTTGCTGGGTGAAGAAGGTCTCCAAAGCATCATTCTCCCATGTTATCTGCTCGCCTTGACTTGAAGCAGCATGAGCACACATTTATACGTAACTACTCACCTTCTGTTTCCAGAGCGTGTCTAGTTAGAAGATAGTTGTATTTTTAATAGATACCAGTATGAAATGCTGAGTGGAACTGAAGAAAAATGACACCTGTAACCTTGGTATGTAAAGCCAAAAAATGGTAGAATATGAAGGAGTGGTTATCAGTGAGTAGATTGGTTTGGGATTTTTTGAGGAGATAGGATATGATTGAATATATCAGTGTATAAAAACTAAACATGTTAAGATTTAGTTCTCTTTTGCTGCTGTTGGCTCGTGTTAAATCAGATCAATGACCAGCCTCCTATGTTGGACTAATTCCATGGGCAGTGCCGTGAACTATTGCACTTTCCAGAGAAAGACTTTAAAAATATTCATTAAAAACTTTGAAAGAAATCATCTTATGGTTTGCTAATAGATCACAAGTAGTTTTTAATGCAGATTTTAATAGTGCTAGACTGAGCTAAATGGTTTTAGGTATTTTACCAGGGGCCGTGGAAGCTGTTCCAGTTCTGTGGCTGGACATTGATATGTTGGCACAAGAGTATATGAATTACTTTCCAGTGTCTTTGGCCCTGGAATAAGATTGAATGTTAGGTTAATTTCCAGCACAAATATAAATGTCCACAAAAATTTTACGTCAAAGCTTAAGAAGAGAAGACTGTTTTTAGGGGAAAAAACAACAACAACAAACCCGCAAACCAACAAACAACCCAAAAAGTTAATGCTGAATGCTTGACAGGACATAAAGGAACATGCATTTGGGTTTTATATCAGAAGAAAATAATTAACGTGGGATGTCAATTTGTCTTTATAATATGAATCTTTTGTATTTAAAGGTACATTAAAATTAATTTGCAAGTAATTTTTTTTCCTAGAGTGCTCTTGGCATATGTCATAATTAATTATGGCAATTTCTGTCCAGTATGGCAGGATGGAGCCAAGTCTACACTAACTTAGCTTTTCCTTTTTTTAATCTTTTAAACTTAAAACTGCAGAGAGTTTCCAGAGGGGTGGGGGGCTTTTCTTATATATTTTATTGAAGTTCTCCTGAATCTTTCTTTACAGAAGAAAGTTGATGTAAAGGATCTTTTGAATTTTCTTATTTCTTTTATTTTTTCCTGATTTTGCAAAAAGAGTTCTATTTTCTTTCCTCTCCTTGTGATTTCCTCATTTTCCATCTACCTTCCTGAATGAGGGCATAGCTTTACTTTTTTATCTGTAAGCAAAGGCTCTACTTTCTAATTGACCCCCAAGCTGGAATCAGTGGCTCAGTAGGCTTAATACAGACATTGAATCAGTCTTTTCTAAATTTGATATTTGGAAAAATGAAACATTATTTCTGCAATGAGCATACTTTGCATTCTCCTTCCATAAAAGAAGTTGCTTCAGCTCTTTAACTTCATTGTGGAGGAACGCCAGGGCACTTACTGAAGGCAAGTACACATATGTTACCTGCACTGAGCAAATTTAGGACGTGCCATTGATTTCTGCTAGGGAAACTCGGGACGTGCCACTAACTTTTCCTACTTTCCGAAGCGACTCCCAAGCCGAGCCTGTGAAAAAGTAGCTGTGTTGGCACCCGCCCCCCATCTTCTCCCCCACTGCTACATGTGTCGTCTCTTATCACTGTTGGCAAAAAGAAAATAAAGAAAAAGCCTCCCACCTGACAAGTAAGTAAATACTAATTTCTGGTTTCTGATCAGAGTTTTACACTAACCTGCCTATTTCTTAATCAAATAGAGAAAATGCATTTTGTATGTGATACAGCTTTTTTTTTTTTTTAAGCAGAATGTAATTTTTCCCCTTGCTTGTTCCTCCTAGTACATTTTCCTGTGGGCCTTCATTTCACAGCTGAATGTTTTTTCCATGGATTTTTGAGCTTTGATTTTCAGGGGGAGATGATATCTTTTATTAGCTCACCTGATAGATGAAGAAAATGGATGAGCTTCTGAAGTTCATCTCTTACCAAGCTCTTCTCAAATTATTGAGTTCTCTTCTCACCTGTGTTGCTTTTACGCTGGATCAGCAGACAGCAGTCTTTTGCCAGCGTGCTTTATCCTCTGCAAACATTTTGGGATGCTTTCTACTCTGGGATTCTCTGAAACATATTGTGAAATTCTCAGTGATCCTTGGCCAAACAGAAGTGAACGTGCAGTTTTTCAGTAATTTCTTCAGTATTGAAATAATGAGGAAGAGAGATGTTTGTACTGATCTCAGCATTTGTGACTGTTTAATTTGGAAACCAGGCAATAGAGAGTAATTTTGTTTAAGAATTTGCATTATTGTATGTGAGTTTATTAAAGGAGAAATGTAATAATCCCTTCATTTTCAAAAATTAATAATGAAGGGGTGGAAAGTAGTAGCTGGAAAGTGTGCTGCTCCAGATTTGTGGGTGCAAAAGTTTTGAAATTGTATCCTAACAGAATAGCTGCATTTTTATATTCATTTTGACTGGTGGCAAATAACGACACAAGGTGAAATTAGCCCAATGCCTCTTGATCCTCCTTTAATTAGGACTGACAGCTTGTAATACAGATGCTTTGGATGTATAAAAAAAGAAAACAACCTGAAAAGGGAAGGAGCTCTGTGAATCTGTGGTGATGACTTTATTTATAGCCTAGTTCATTTACGATTATAAGTAAACTTGACTTCCACATACAGCAAAGTGTGAAATATCCAAATTAATCACAGATGTAAGTGCCTGGGGAAAATAGATTTTGAGAGGATCAAAGGTATGAAATGAGAAACAGAAAAGAATGGAAAACAGGCCATTTATGGATTAACAGGCTAAAGGGTCGCTTAGCCCTCAGAAACAAGGCTCAAAGGCAGAGCTACTATTGATTTTTTCTTTACCAAAATCCCATTTATACTGAAAAGAATTAAAGCACAGACACACTAAACAGACTGAAATCTTCTAGATCCCACTTGCATGTGGTCTCTGAATTTATCCGGCTAGTTGTAAAATGCTAGTGCCCTCGTCTTTCTACCGTGAAATGGGTGACGGCGTGCTGTGCCAGTTTGTGGATCCTGTCCCGCCATGTGGATCCCACAAGTTCAACAGAGCTCTAAGCAGCTGACATCAAACTCAAACTAGGCCTGTGAAATACTCTTCAGGTTTTAGATGGGAGTGAATGGTCCAGTCAGGCTCTATAGAAAGCATGTATTTTGGACAGGGCATACAGTGGGACAGAGAGAAACCATGATCATGGGCATGCTTCCTGCAAAGCAGCTGGACAGCGAAGGCCCTCTCTCTGGACCTGCCGTAATCTCTGTTGCTCCTAGTGGAGTTGCAAAGAACGTGATGTCTGACAGACAACATGGTGACTAATACATCCCAGAAAACCCACGTGGCCATAGGATAATCCACTCCTTGAAGGAACCAATTTGTTCTGTGCTACTGATAAAGGCCTCAGTAGTGTATTGGGGCCTATACTTCCCACTTTAGGACCTTATCTTTTTTAATCTTATGGGAGAACAACTAAGGAAAGAGTAGTGTCAGTGACGTGGTGTCATCTACAGTGAAGATCTGTACCTTCAGCAAACCACAACCGCTGGCAATGCCCTACAGCGCTGGAAATCCCACTGTTCTCTTCACAGCAGGCACCTTGCAGCTGAAATTGAGTGAAGCTGGACTGAAGTATCTGACTTAGTGATATGCATTGCTCTACTGTGAATCCAAAAGGTTCTGGGATTTTCTGTCTGATTCAGTTTAGTAGAGGATGGTTATATTATTGTCTGTTGGGGACTTAACGGACTAGATAAGCGGACGGTGAGGTGGACTGGAAACTGGCTGAACTGCTAAGCTCAAAGGGTGGTT
Source organism: Nipponia nippon (assembly GCF_047370975.1). Taxonomy (NCBI): domain Eukaryota; kingdom Metazoa; phylum Chordata; class Aves; order Pelecaniformes; family Threskiornithidae; genus Nipponia; species Nipponia nippon. The sequence goes on along the minus strand of NW_028262336.1, from coordinate 74,336,492 downwards.
GTGATCAGTGGCACGAAGTCCAACTAGAGGCCATTAACCAGTGGTGTGCCCCAGGGATCGATACTGGGGGCAGCACTGTTTAACATCTTCAGTAATGACCTGGACGATAGGACAGAGTACACCTTTAGCAGGTTTACAGACAGTGTAAAATGGGAGGAGTGGTTGATACACCAGAGGGTTGGGTTGCCATTGGGATCTTGACAGGTTGGAGAATTGGACTGACAGGAACCTCATGAAGTTCAATTAAGGGAAATCCTAAGTCCTACAATGACCAGGATTTGACTGTGTTTTTTGCTAGATGACTTTGCATTAACAGGTAGCTGAGGATTTTGTGTCTCATGACTTAGTTGCTCTATTGTGACCAATATGCCATACCCCTCTCGAGCTCAGTTTTCATTCTCGAGCATGCCAGACTCATAGCTGTGCAGTACAGCTTACCTGGTTTTCATCTTTCCCAGTGCAAGAGCTTTATACAAAGCCAATCAATATTTTCACCACAAAGAGGTGAGAAAAAAGCTTGTGTCTGTCTACATTCCTAACCACTTCAAGCAATTAACTCATGAGGCTTTTGACCTCAAGTGAAGTATGTCTTCTCTGTTGGCTCCCTGTGACTTGAATGGGTGTCTCTCTGTCTCTCTCTCTCCTTTTTTAAAAATCTTGTGTACTCAAACCCTTTATGGAGTACAGATGTTGGAAGAGTGTTCTGTGCATTCACCAAGCAGGCAGGGAAGTTTTCCTAGTCATTCCTATTAGATATACATTGCTGTGCAACAGGAAAGAATGATAAGCTGCTGGTCAGTGTCAGAGCTTTCAAGGCTCACTTAAGGGAGGAGGAGATTTTTAGAACTGGGTAGTCTTTGTATTTTAGAGTCTGGTTTGGATAGGATGAGAAAATCTTGCCAATAGTTGTAATTCTAGAGATAGTGACAAAAATGAGCAGAACTCTGAAAGACAGATGTTTCTGCATGCAATGTTTATTTGGGCTATAGAATTTTTTTCCCCTCGGGGACAATGAATGGATGCTCTAAGTTGTTTAGAGGTTTAAAAAGGCATTGAACAAATTAATGAAAGAAAAATCCACTGAAGTCCAAAGTTGCCCTCTCTGGGTTAGAAAGTGCATGAATCAAATGTTGGTGCATGCTAGGAGTGTATCCATGCTTACACTTAAACTTCTCTATTTGCGGTCTTCTGATACGGAGCTCTGTGGACCCTTTGATCTGACCTGTACCTCTGTCCTTGTGCTGTTCAGTGAAGTGAACTGGTCCCGCTCAAAACCTGAGTCCTGGCTGCTGCTTACAAGGGACAGTATGGCAGAAGGCGCTGCTACTTGGTCTTGAGCATTGATGTAGGGCCCCAGACCTCAGGGTCTCGGGGAGAAGTTGTAAACACACTAGAGATTTCTCCGTGTGGATGGTGGGCACTTCCTGGGATTCAGGTGGAGTGTACGTGGACTGTATCAACTGCGCCACGTGTCAGCGTCTGGTTTTATTAGGTCAAGATTTTCAGATCATGATCAATTTATTGCAAATAGGATGGTTCCCAGTGTCTTTTAAAATAAGCTTTTAGGGAGGCCGTAAGGTTAAATCTGGAAGGATAATTTTAGACACCATCATTGAAAACATTGGCTGCTATAACTTCAGTTTTTCACAGAACAAACAGAAGAAAAATTGCAAGCAGAAAACATGTTTCATGTAAATACCAAAACATCTCAGTAGAGCCAGCACAACATAGGTAAAAATAACTTTCTGGTATTCTTCCAGATTTGCATTTGCATTTTGAATCAATCTGTACGCATTGGAAACAAAGTAAAATTAGAAGATTAGAAGTGTAAAGCAAGGTTTGAGGGGTTTAGTTCAGATAACAATGTGTAGATACAATTCTTTCAAAGTGCAATCAACTCCTGTTATACTGTCAATGTGATATTTGACTATACACAAACACAGACTGCTGCAATGACAATTTTATACCCTATTGTACAACTCCAATCAGCCCTGGTGTTTCAAAACAAGACAATTTGTCTTGCTGTAAATACAAAAAGAGTTATACAAATGTATCTTTCTGCTTTATTATCCTGGAAACCTCATAGATCATATGAAATGTTTGGTGTGTGGCAGTCCAAGGAGAAAAACAGAAAAAGAGATGGCATTTAATTTGGCTTCTTGCTATGTTTACCTCTATCTGATGTGGGATTAAGTTGTCATTTATGTAGCTTTAACAACGTTTTTATTTCTTTCGAAGTTTGTGAAATGCAGGTTGGATGAATTGCACTATGTTTCCTGAGTTTTCTTAGTGTTAGAACTCATTAAAAGGAGTGCAGTAACTACCTGGGAGAGGCAATGCAAGAAAAATATTCTATCAGGAAACTGAAACTCCCCTTGCTGAATGCGACATAGAGAATACCACAAAAACATGTTTAAAAATCATGTTGACTTCTGAATGCTTATGTTTTGGTTGGTTTTTTTTTTTTATTGGCAATCAAGAAGTTTGGTCAAGAGTATGAAGTGCACAAGGAGTTACGCTAGTGGCTATCCGCAGCTTAGCCTCAGCTCACAGAGCATGTGCCAATTCATAGTGAAGATGCCTTAGCAGTGAGCTTCAGGGAGGTTCAAGGTTGAGATGGAAGTACCATTGCAGAAGTGCTCAGGGTCAGGTAGTTCTTTATGCATCAAGGAAGAAATGGCTTGAATGAGGAATAAAAGGTGAAGTAAGAAATGGTCATTACAAACGGTTGAAGCTGTCTTGGATTGTTGCTTTGGTTGATTTAGTGTTTTCTAAGTTTTGTTTGACATTATGCTATATTGCGTCTTTTGGCTCGCAGCCTTGCCTTCTAATTTCACTTTGGCCCAACATAGACTATACCTGCATCACCAGCTTCTCAGATGCTCGAGAGGCACATTGCATTTGGCCTCCAAGGGGATGAGATAGGGAGTTTCTCATTCCCTGTTGGTGCACAGAGCAGAGTGGAGGAGAATATTGAGCAAAGAGCAGCACCTGCTCAAGCACCCGTGCCTGTTGGCCACAGAAACAAAAAGCCCACCCCAAAGTAAAGCTAGGTGAGCAGTAATCACAATGGAATAGGTCTGCTTTTTCTCAGCTCAGATGTTCATCTCTGAAGAGAGTGGCTCAATCCTGCAGGCACCTGTATAAAAGTCCTGTTGGTTGTTGGCTTTTCTTTATACCCAAAAGAGTTTGTTCACACAAAACAGCTAATTTTAGAAGTGTATTATTCTGCAAAATTCCTACTTGCACTCTCCTATTATTGGCAAGTTGCACGTAATTCAGTAGCATTTGTAATGTGTGCATAACTGCCATTATTTTTACTACTATAGAATTTCTATATCATAAATACTCATTTTCCTATCAGGCTTCAGAAGACGTATGTGTAGTAATAGCAATCTTTATACGTATCATCAACAGCAAAACAGAGAGATTCTTGTTTGCCTTGATAGCATTTTATATCAGTCCTGCCTGACTTGGGCTATGGATACTTCTTTGCTAATAGGTTGAACAAGTAACTAGATGGTAATTTTACTCAACTTCTGTGGTTTGGAAAATGCGTTTCATCCAGCTTTTGAAACATTCTTACACAAAAACAGAAGGATGGACAACTTAGAAATAAATAACCTTCTGTCCTACAACCAACATCGGATTCTCTCGCGTTGTGGGCAGGATGTGTTAAAGCTTTACTCCTTTGACTATGGGTGGCTGTAGTCTGCATATGAACTCCATTACTGGAATCCAAGTGAACTTCCAGCTATATTTTATGTTACATGAATAAATGAAGAACTGGAAAGTGTTATTTTGTGTTGGTTTATAGTGCTGTGAAAAACTACTGCCACTGGTTGCCTTAATCACATGCAGTAATCAAAAGACAAAGGTGTGCAACATTAAGATGCTAATTTCAATCAACAACAGTTAAAGAAAACAAAAAATCTTCAAGTTAAAGTTCTGAAAACAAGCTCTGGCCCAGCTTTTATGTATGTATATATAACCTAGTAGCTATATAATTAAATATGGTAATGTATAGTCTAAGTAGTGAAAAGTTGTGTGCTCCATTCATATCGTCATGCTTCTTTGACGTTAAGATAATGATTTTATTCTGGGAGGGAAAAAAATCCTCTTACTGTAAGACTGATTATAAACAGAACTGTAAAATAGCTTAAGAGATCTTAAAAGACTTCAGGTTACAGTGGTGACTTTGCTTAGTCTTTTGCCTGTCATCCAAGAAGGCAGTTTCTGATTTTTGACTGGCGGATGGGAATAACTGCATAATGTGTTACAAATGGAAAGAACTGCTCTTAAAACCTTACCTTTGAAAACTTGGAAAGGTTTACGGTTGCAGAATATCAAAATAAGTAGGGCATTTTTGTAATGTTTTTCCTAGAGCTGAGTGAATTTGTGAAAAACACTTTGACTGTAGGCTTGCCTTATTTTTCTAGTGCTGCCAAGTCCATCGAGCGTGTGAGCTACTGCAAAAGGAGGAAACTAAAACAGAGTCAGGAAAAGAGAGGAAAGTAAATGTACGGAAGTGTTCTGAGCCCTACAAATTAACAATAAAGTACACGTAATTATATCTGTGCTCTTGGATCCTTTTGTAAATCTGCTAATGTTTTTCTATTACTCTTCTTTTATTTGTTGTATGGCATTTCTAATGTAAGGAAATACTGTAATTTGGGGGGGTCTCACAGAAGCATTTACATATGATAGGTCTAATTTTTCTTTTGCTTAATGCCCAAGCAAAATTACATAGCTGTAAGCAAAACCAAAATGTAATTGTGTTAGTGTGTGTGTTTGTTATTTATTTATATTTGTAGTACCTCAAAGGCATAGTCATGATACAGTACCCCATTGCAAGAAGTACTGGGTAAATGCAGAACAGAAATATTATCTATGCCCCTAAGAATTTGTGATCTAAATTTAAGACGAGAGAAGAAACAATTTCAGGAGAACAAGGAGGAGAACAATACAGTATTGCTGCAGTTACTATTACAATACAGTATGTCAGCGAATACTCCAAATGGTAATATGATAAACAACGGCCTTTGCACAAAAGCAGAGTACCATCTGCCTAGCTTTTTGAGGTTGGGGGCAATGAAGAACCATGGGAGGAGATTTGAAGAGCAGTTTTGCGTTAAATTGAAAGCATGTGCAGGGCTTAGTGATCTCCTGAATAAACAGATCTTTTAAAAAAAAAAAAAAAAGTTAAGTTCAAGATATGTATTGTGGTGGTGATCGTAAGAAATGAGAAAGGAGGCATTGCTTGACATGCTTACTTAGTCATGTTGAACCTGCATTGGCAGCTGTAGGGTAGATAGGGACACAAGTCGGGGGGTTGTTTTGTTGCTTAACCTTAGACGGCTGCATCTGAATGAGTTAGTTGTTGAGGTTCCTATTATAGATGACGCAGAGAAGCAGGCACTTTGGGGCCACAACTCATCTGTCCTCCTTTAAAAGCTGACTTGGGGGGAGGTGAATTGTCCCTAAGAGGACGTATTTCTCTGTTGATGGAAAAGGCAAAAAATGACCAACTGAGTCTAACTGGCTGCATTGTGGACATCCACGATGCAGATGTGTCTAGAGTGAGGTGAGATGAATCCCAGCTGATGAGACAGGTGGGAAACAATGGTTTTACAGGAGAGAGATGGGGATCATGGCAGAGCCAGGTTGACCTATTTCTTTCCATGGAAAGTAGGATTGAAAAGAAGAGAGAGGCCCAAATAATTTTTCATTTGGTATCTTCTCAAAGAAATCAGCAAGATTCTGTGTGGAGAGAGAAGTAGAGGCAGGAAATGCTTTGGACTTTTGAGGAACAAATCCTGGACATGGAAAAGCTCTCTGGGACTGTCAGTGTGGGGTTTCTTGAAGTTAAATGAAGGTATTGTTTGAGTAGAGGATGGCTGAGCTAAAGGAAGAGTGGATGAATCAGTGATGGTGAATATCACTAGGGATACTTTGCAGTGTATACTAAAGGTGCTTTGTAGAGTTGGATGCCAGGACGTAAGTAGGGAAGGGTGAAGAGGAGCGTTGGTGGTGCCTGGAGAGTGTAACTACAGAGGCTTCTGAGAGAGAAGCAGTGTATATGGTGAAGATGAATGGGCTTCCGTGAATGGAGAAGATAAACCACAGCTGCAGGGCAAATGAAGACCTCATGGTGATGGGAGCAAGGAACTAAAACAAGTAGGGCAGGTGGAGGTTGAAGTCATTAGGAAGAGTGTGGGGCAGCTCATTAATGCTTCAGGTAGATAAACCATCTCATTGCTAAATTTTTACTGTGATTTCTGCTTTATAGTCATTAGTGATCACAGTCTTTGGATTGCAACTAGTTTCCAAGATTTATATAACTAATAATAACTCTTACACAGCTTTTTGGTTTGGAAGAACTTAGGAACAACACAGATGAACCTCATTTTCTTTCTGTGTCAAGATTAAATTAAAAATACATTTTTCTGTAACTTGGTTTATTTTTGGTTACAATAAGTGAAGCCAGTCAGGAAAGCTTACTTGCTCTGTTTCTCTCAGCTTTAATAAGTATTCCTTGATTGAGGTATTCCACAGATAGATACATAAAATGAGAGAAGTATCATACATAACCAAATTTACAGATTTTTTCCAGCATAGCGAGTTCTCCTTAGTTTTCCTTACAACTTTTCTATATATTTTTTTCTATTATTGGCAGTAGGTCTTTTTCTGTGCAGAAGCTATCCACCAGCTTCTGAAATCAAGCCCTTAATTTTTAGTGACAGAGGCCTGGAAGAGAGATTACATCCAGAGTGAAAGCAAGGAAGATTGACAATGACTTATTTAATAATTAAAGTGAAGTATTTAATAATATAGGATTAACTACTGGGATTAGAGCTGAATCTTTTAAAATATGTTAGGCAAACGGGTCCGGTAACAAAAAGGCTTAAAGTTGGGCAGAGAGGTTTTCCTTCTGGAAGCTTTCAGGGACACGTGCCTCTCTCTCATTGCTTTGAGAAGTGCTTTCCTGGCACCTAAAATGAAGGTGCAAGTTTGGCAGTATGGATCCTGAGAGGTTTTTTGGCTTCTCGAACTAGTTGAAGCTGAGAGTAACTTCCATTAATACAAATTGTTGTCTCTATTGTATTAACCACTATTACAGCTGGCTGCAAATTTTTCATTTTCTGTAGGTGATATTAATCACAGGATGCCTGTAATGTGCTGCTGCTTATCCTGAACCAATACAATTAAACTATATTAAAATTCCATAAGGAATTCTTCAAATACATCTATTCCTATGTGAATATTAATCTTTTTTTTCCACGTAGGAGCAGATGTTCACTCTTCCTGTTTGAATTCCTTTTTCTAGCGCAAGTTGTGTGACATTAAGGTACGGGTCACATAACGAAACACATGCGTTCAGCATGAGTTCAGGCTATTTAGTGAGTGGTCACTCATGCCCCTCAGGTTTTGCTTGATTCCTTGTCATATAGGACTACAGTTCTATAGGTTCATATAGTCATATATTGCTAGTTCCTGTGTTACTAATGCCAACACTTTTGTGTTGGGAAGACTCATCACGTGGCTTTGCTGAGTGTAAAAGATGGCTTTTTAGAATGGTGCATTACAGGGTAATGCTTGAACTGAAAGCAAATAGCATAGCTTACACTTTGTTAAGCCAACATTTTCCTGTTGGGAAAAGGCCACTCAGGGCCTGAAGGATATTGGACATGCAAAGATTTAAAACTTTAGACTGCTGCTCAAAGAACCTTACTTCTCTTACTACAAACATGGGTTTCTCATAACATCTCCTACAGCAGAAAATAAGAGATTTGGTAGTTTCAGTGTTCTGTGCATGGAACAATTGCATAACCTCATAGTTATAAGGAGTGAGTTTCTTTTCCATTATTCTAATAGAGAATGGCTGTAAACCTCCTTGGAAAATGAAGTACAGCTATAAAGATTTTCATAGTAGTTGTGAAAAAAATTTTCATCATGTAATCGGTCTGATGAGCAAATGATATTATTTAAATTTCTAAAAACTACAGTCAAGGAATGTTGCCTGGGCAGGAAAAAACACAAAACCCTTTCAAATAATGTATAAAGCCAAAAGGGAGGCTGTCATGTATTCACAGCCTATGAAAAAATGTGACCATTCCGACTCTTCTTTTAAAAGGTTTTTTGCAATCACACACAAAGCAAAACATCGCTGGCAGACAGCAGAAACATTTAAGATGATTGGCTTTAAATATAAAGAGAAAATACAAAATTCCTGGCACAACATAATTCATTTAGCAGTTTAAAATGATAGCTTGATAGCAATGGTTTCCTCATGCGAAGTGATGAGAAAAGTGGAGAAAAGCTAAATCCATCAAAATCCATCAATTCCCAGTCGTCTTAAGGAAAGTACCTGGCAATGGCTTCGATAACATATTTTATAGCCACAGAAAAAGGACAGACAAACTGGCAGTTCTTGAACGGTTGGCTTCAATCCCCTGCAATATGTTGATGGTTTGCATTCAGGAGGGGTGATGATAAAGTCCAAATCTGATGAGCAGCCAGACTGCTTTCCCCAGACCTTTTCTCAGGGTTAACTCTGGCTTCATTCCCCTCCTTCTCAATGGGCGTTGAATACGAAGATGTTGTCACCTGGCTACTGCATTGCTCCTGGAACAGCAGCCTGGGCAAAATCGCCGAGTCAGACGTGAACCTGATAAAAGGAGATACTGGATGCACAAAGAAGAAATATTTTCAAGAATTAGCTGATACGCTGTTCTCACCCTTTGTTGCCAATTAGTGCTCGACATATGCCTTATATAAAGAAGACTGAATAATAGCTCAGTGTTATTTTTGCAAATGTGAAGATGAGAAGGGGGGGACAAGTGACTGAGAACTCTTGAGTGAGAACAGTGGTAGCAACATATGGAGCTTAAAAGTGTGTCTTATGAAAAATATGTTCTAAATCTCCATATTTATGTGATGTAAATGGTATTACAATTAAGTAGCTGCTGCTGCTCTCTGGCTCTGCCATGCCATGTGGGAAGCGCAGCGCTTTCCCAGCTGGCAGCACCAGCAGAGAGTGTCCGCCAGAGGAGGCTGGAGTGAAGGGGGGTGGCAGGGATGAAGGCCATAGCTGCCAGCTGAACACTATATCTGAAAGTTGTATCCTGGCTCAACTAATTATAACTTTCCTTTCCTTCTCTGTTCACCTTCAGGCAATAATCATTAGGGCTGTATGAGTGTGTTTATATTTACTGAGAAACAGCAAATTTGCTGAACAGTGTGATTTAAAGTCTCAAAAGCATTTGAATGCATCAAATAATTGTGGCTGGAAAGAATCCAAGGCTTAATTGGAAGTTTTCTCTTTGTTAACCCCATAACTAATTTGGTGATTAGGGCATTCACCCTTGATGTGGGAGAACTTTATTCAGTTCCTCTCTCTACCCCAGGGGCACAACCCAAACTTTCCATATCTGAAATATGCCTAAGCACCAAACCTCCGCCTTTCCTACCAACTTTGGATAAAAGAACAGTCACTGGGACAAGGACCAGGACCCAGATGCCTGCAATCGAATCACGTAAATTAGGGAGTATTCTTCTTTTTGCTGTCTGTTTCATTTGCTGGTAACGCTTTTTGTGCAAAAGGGAACAGTTCCGACAAAATATTAAAGACACTATTTTAGGCTCTCATGTAATATTCTGCTCCAGGAGAGTTACTAAGAAGGGAGACTTTGGCAGAAATTACTGCTCTGAACGAGTTAGAGAAGGAATTTCAGTCCAGTTCTTTTGCCTTTAAACGAATTAATGTCATTGACAATATTTTAACATGGATAAGGTTCAGAGACATCTTCAGCTGCTTCCTAGAAGAGCATAAGGGGCAGTTCAGAGGCTGTCCTGACTCGAATCCCTCTGACTTACTCAGTAGTTCCAGTTCAGCTCTTAAAGCTGGGTTAATTAATTTGGGGTGGGGGAGAATAAATGACTGAAAGAAGGTAGGCATTGAATACTTAAATACCTGCATCACCTATTATGTGTTCTCTTTTCCCATTACAGAAATAACTCTATTTCCCTGTCTATTTCTTCTAACTATTAACCTTTTTTGTTGCCTCTTATGTCCAACACAAACTATAACTTGTCCTGTGTCATAACCTTTCTAGTGTTGCTCCCACATGCTGGTGCTGTTCCTCTGTTCTTGTCCTTAAATAGGTGTCCTTATTTAAGCTTTCTGTATAGGTTGTTTTTTTTTTTTTATTCTGAGGTCACTGAAGAGCTCTAAATGCAGTCATATTGTTTTATCACTGTTCTCTGTACCCTTCCTCTGCAATAGCATAGTTCTTTGCTGTTGTATTTAATAAGGCTCTTGCAGCTCTCCAGAGCACTTCCATCCTTTATGCTTTTCTCTCAGGAGACCCTTTCAACCTATTCCCTGGGCAGGTTGAATTCTGCTTTTCAAGAAGGTTGCCCTTCTCTTCTGTTCTCACTGATTCCTTTCCTTAAAATAGCAGGTTCTTTTGCTTTATTCTCAGCCTCACTGAGCTTATTTCCACTTAGTTTTCCCAATTATTTCCCATTAATATCTGTCAAATCTAAAATACTTGCTTCTCTAGTAGCTTCCTTCATCTTTAGGAACAGTCTCCTGCTGTACCTACCAAAGCTTGGATTGTCCCCTAAGCATTTCCAGTGGTTGTAGAAATCAATCCCTTGCCTTCTCCCGAAATGGTAGCTCCCCACCATGACTTTAGCCATGTTCTTCATGGCCTTTATCTTCAACCAAGTCAAAAGTCTGCCTTCCACCTCTTCTACAAGCTGAAAGTGAGAACATGCATTTTTTTTACATAGGATGCAACATCCCCTTTTTTCTATACAGTTAGTTTAGTTTCTGAAACACAGACTGCTGTATGGTTGGGCTTTTTACTTCACTTCTATGTTTGCTTTTTGTGCATAGAAGGGTTGTGCTGTTGGACTGTTGAACTAGTTCTTCATTTGGAACAGGTAAGGATTTTAGCCAAAGATATGCTTAATTATTAAACATCGTATTTCCTTACAGTTTCCAGAATAGCAGTTTATGAAAAGATTCAATTTTAGTTTGGATTTTCTGTCAGCTGGTAGTAATTATACTCAGTTTAAGAGCAATGAAATGTTAATTAAAAATCTGAATTGTAGGAGAAATTAGGAGAAACTGGCTAATTAAACAATATGATCATTTGTAATGGTTCCAGTTGCCCAGTAATGTAATTTAGAAAAGAAATTGTTAACTATTTTAAACAGATAATTATGTGTTGGTATTTGCTTTGCAAAATATGCACCACATAGTGAAATATCTTTGAAATCACTGCACCTGAAACATGTATAAATGGAAAGAACTGTTTGGGGCTTACAAATGTGTTTGGAGTGGCTATCCAATTGTAAGTAAAACATTATATCTTTCCCCTGAATGAAATTGCCTTCTCTGAGTCCTGCCTTCATCCTTGACTGATCTTACGACCCATTCTTCCAAAAGACAGAGCGAGCTCTTCCCCAGGACAAGACAGGCAGTAGAAAGATACTGTAGGTTATGTGACTGTCTTCAAACTGCCCTCCTGTTTCTTTGTGTCCTGAAATGATGCTGTTCAGGGGAAATGAGGTCCCTGGAAATCTCAACTATAAATTATTCTGCCAAAATAATTTCAGTTATACATACGTTCTGGGGAAGGTGACAACTCTGAAAATAGGTGAAAACACTATTCTACAAACTCTTCTACCAAAATAGTATCTAATATTATGAGTAAAACCATAGTCTAAGCACTTCATCCAGTGGTGGATCCTTTTCTGAGTGGTTGAGTGCTGAGCAATCTTTTAGATCTGGCTTGCTTCATGTAGGTACCTGGCCTGTTCTGGAAATCCCAACGCCTTTACAGGTTTGATGAAATGCTTCTGAATGCTTCTTGAAAATAGAGAAACCAAAATATTTTTCCCTGTGTAGAAGCTAGTAGTGTTTTCTTCTGATACCGAGCCAACAGCAGGTGTACAAGTTAACAGAGAAGACATCAGAACTGTACTAGCATGAAAAGGTTTGAAGAGACGTAAGGCAAATGCCACATTAATTCTGTTCTCACCTAAAGAGTATAATCTGTGATGACTGATAGAAGTGTTTTGAAAAGAACATTTCAGATAACAAAGCGCTGAAGAATACTGATGAGAAGGTATTTCACCTTCTGCTTGTTTCTGTAAAATCTATTAATGCTTCCGTCTTACAATGTTATGAAACACACTTTGTTACCTGAGCAGATATTTTCTTTTTAAGCAAAAGTAAAATTGTCTGAGATTTTGGATAAATTTTTAATGAGGAATCTCAGTATTTCTGCCCATTTTGCTGCTTGTTTATGACAACATTGATCTACCAAACATGAGGAATCTGCCCTTTCCAATCCTACTCTTCCAAGAGTATGATGATCCTTGGGGTTCTCTGGACTATGCAGCATTCCTTCCGAAGTTCTGGTTCTCATTATTTGCGTTGCTTATGCTTTTTATTGGAGAGTAAGGGGTTCACCCTGGCTTAGCTTCAATCATATCTTCTAAAGCTGGGAGCTGCTTGAGAGAACAGGATTGCTGTTTCCTGGTGCGTCCTAATCAAAAATGAAAATAACATTTCTAGAGAACAGTCAAAAAGCGTGAAATCTGAGCCACTTCCCAGTGAAAATGGATGGGATCAAAGAATGCAGTACTCAAAGGCTTTTGATTAAATAGTATTTCATGAGAGAGACACAGGAATAGAGTCATTGATATTTACGTCTGCTACTAGCATTGGAAAATGGATGTCAAAAAGTCCATCCCCCTACCAAGGCAATATCTTTTGGGACTTTTCTGCCCCCTGTGCTCTCTTTGCCCGAATCCCTCCGGCCCCATGCATGGGTGTGACTGCTTGCCAGGATTTAGTCCTTTATGATTTAAATCAAAGCTGTGTTTTTGCCTTACGTGAGTTAAGTCAATCTATTTGAAATTTGTGACGCTAATTTGCTCTGGACTCTAACTTGATAGCAGATGCCAAGTTCCTGCCCAGAACAAATTTTACAGCTCAATTCCTTTTTCCCTAGCTGTTGGAAAGTGGGTGAGTAAAGGGACAGAGTTGATTAAATTTATAGGTAGTCCTCCTGTACTGCATGTTTTGTTTTGGTCTTTGTTTTCAATTAAAGGCAGACGCACTCAAGATGCAAGATGTAGAGCTATGCTTCTTTTACATGAGGTATGTATTATTAATTTAAAAGAAATAAAACAATGTAATGATCAGAAGCCCTGATTAGTTAAGGAGTCATGCTAATAGGAGGAAACAGGATTTTTGCATCTTGCATGCTGCTTTCCCCCAAAGTACAGTAGAGAATGTTTCTCTCCTGAAGGTATCACCTTTTGCACAATTGTTTCATATTAATTTAGGCTTAGGGAAGGTGGCAGGTTGTCATTCCTGACCTCCAGTTTTTCTTCAGACAAAGCAGCAAATGGTACAAAGTGTCCTTCGAGTGAGAACTCTAAGCACCTTCAGTCCTTTAGTCTCTTCCAAGAGGCTACCATATTCTATGGTACTTTTTATCTTGTGGTTACTGGTCTGGGGAACTGCACAGCAACCCTCAAATATGTCAGTATGGTCACAATACTTCCAGGTACAGAAAATAATGGCTAATTGCAATTGGGAACTTTTTAGGTCATGCTGGTGTGCTTAGTTGGATGGGTGTAATTCAGTCTTGTTCAAATGACTGTAATTACTCTGCCTGAGTTAATGAAGCAGCTATTACATTTTATGAAGCAGAGATTTATAATTTTGGCATCAGTGATACTTGGGAAACTTAAGAAGAGATGTTCTATGAATTAAGGAATTTTTTGTATAAAAATGTAGTCTTTATATGTAAATGCTGCTGCATAGAGGAAGGGACAGGACAGCGAAATTACGGACTTGCATTCCCAAAAAAAGATTCAGGTCGGATATTAGGAATATCTTTCAGTGGTGAGGGTAATGAAACACTGGGCTGTACTAGGTGATGCCACAATTTCCATAGTCAATGCTGAAGGTATTTAAGAATATGTCAGGAAGGCATGTGTGCATAGTCATGACTTTCGAGTTACTTACTGATTTTATTCACTACACTTTGTATATACAGGTAGTTCAGGGCTACATGGGCAGTTCGAAGCCATAGATTTCAGATCATTTCTGCTTTTGTGGAAATTCAGCTGAGGCCTGGATCATGAACTGTTTATGATGCAGTTCCTGTGATTTGTAGATGACCATGAATGAGTATGCGATTAGACTCCTAAACCCTGCTGTGTTAAGAGTTTGATACCTACAGTTTAAGTCCAGACAGACACCTAGTCTGATGACCTTCCAGTACTGCCTAATTGCATTTTTTAACTCATTGCTTATTCTCTAAGGTCTCTACGTGTTTAACTCCAGTGACCTGGGAAGGTTCAGGCCCTGAAGGTGGTATCAGATGAATTTAGGAAAGCCATCTATAAACCTTCAAGAGATGTCCAGCAAACAAGATATGGGTGGGTCTGACATGGATTTTAATGGTAGGCACTTTTACATTATTGTTCATGGTTAGAGTTGGCAGCCAGGGGGCCAGACAGACAGCTTCTGGTTGCTGATCAGCCTGGAGAAGAATGACTTCACCTCCTAGCAAGAAAATTGTCCTGACTATTAGGTCTTGAGCTGTCCTCAGCAAGGGCTTTCACCTTCTGTGCTGTGGAAGCTGGGCCCAGGAAGAATGCAGTTAAGAAGAATGCTGGTTTAATGGGTGAGGAGGATGCCAAACTGATCCTCCCAGCTCAGGGATTCCCAGAGTATGGATGGAAATTACACCATTACTAATAAAAACTAAATCCAGGCTTGGATCTGAGTGACCAAAGGTGCCTCACATTTCCAGTTGGTACCCTGTTCTCTCACTGAAGGAAACAGATGCACAATTTGAGCAGCCTTAGGCTCCACCTGGAAGTGCACAAATTCCTTGTGAGTTAATAGAGGCAAGAAGATACTCCAGTTACGTGGACGGTCAGCGAAATGTACTTGCACCCAAGGAGAAATGTGAGTAGTTGTGGTGGGCAGCCAGGATGCTTCCTGCTCCCCTGCTCTGGTCCACGTGAGTAAGATAGGCATATAGTTATTGTGAGTTGGATTCAGCCCTTCTGTTTCTTAGAAGAATATTGATATTTGCTTTTCTAAAGCTGGAAGGCAGTGGATGTAAAAACTGATGTAAAAATATGAATTAAATGCATTTCCAGTATGTGCAGAAAGTTCAGGTCTTCAAGGAAGGGCTGATGATCACTAGGAGTGACAGCTTCATGGTAGTGAGAGACAAAAGGCAAACTCTTGTATACCAACTGCATGTATAAAGAAAATCAGGAGTGTTGTCTACTTGGTCTTCAGTTGGCCAACTTGAAAACAAGCTAGGTGAAGAATATTTGCCTTCTGTAGGCCATGGCCTTTCAGTCTGGAGGTAGACACCAGAGAGACAGCAGCCAGTCAGTAGAAGTGGTTGGGTGGCAGGGCAGTATGATGCATCAGGGATCTGGAAATGTTACGTACCTTCTGTTCCCAAATATTGCTCAGTGCCACCTGGTTTCCATTTGCAGTCCTTGCTCCAGTGAGGCTTACAATCTGAAATGTTGCCAAGAACCACTGACTTTCTCAAAATCTCCTGACCGCTTGCAGCTGGGGCCCTCACTGCTACTTGGGGAAATGTGTTTGCAGACCCATAGGAACAAGCACAGTTAGGCAGCGTGGCAGTAGGATAAATTTTTAACCAAAACAGCTCCTATTAAGAATATTTTTATTCAGTTCTGTAAGGGATAGTGTCTTTGAATCTCAGTTAAAGTTTAAGGCCTCAGTCAGGCATGCACTATAAAGCAATGTACAAACTGGCTCAAGTTCAGACAATTTTGACTAGGCAACAGATGAGTAAAAGGACAAAATGTAGAGAGAGGCATAGACACTAAAAACAGGTCAGTTTTTGTAAATTAAATGTCAAAGTAGTCGTATTTAGTAAAGCATGTGCATTACAGCAGAAGACTTGCTGTTAGAGAAAGAACTGAAGGAGAACAGGAGCTGGTAACTTCCATGCTGAGTTCCTCCCAAGCCTAAGAAGAATGGAAGAAAGTAAGGAGAAGGCCTAAAAAATAATTTAACAAATGGGTAGCCAAAGCTTATGGTAGTAGGAAGAAGGTGAGAGCTCACAGTAAGAAGACAAATTAGATTTCTTTTTTTTTTAGCAAACAAAAAATCCTTTTACCATTTTTACAATTTTTTTCTGCTCTCCTGTGAATATGTATAACAGCAAAAGATGAACTGACAAACTACATAAAGAAATAGTAAAATTAACTGTCTTTTTCACTACCTTGTTTCAGTCATTGTCATATAACATTTTAGTCGTAACAGTGTCTAATATTGTCACACAGCTTTAGGATTTTTTCAAGTTGACTGAGCCCATCGAGCATTGAAATTCTGTGAGCAGATCGCTGATATTATTACATATGACCATCTAAACAAGGACAATATGAACCTGTATTAAATTTGGGTTGAGTCATGCATAATTCCTCAGAACTTCGTATGGAAATGCTGTACCCTTCTCCCTCCCTAAACAAGGCACTGCAGCACCTGTAGCTCTTCGGCATAAATGAGTAAATCAGAGCAACTCTGGCTGTCATACCTCAGGGTGAAAAATCAAGGCTCATTTGAATACCACATCTGGAATTGAATTGTGTACAAGTTATACTAATGAAACCGGGGTTTTCTTAGTATGCTTTGTTTATGTGTGAAGGTACTTATAGAAAGTGTGCTGTACGTGGCAGTATAACATACTGTAAATCTTACACAGATCTTTTTGGCATTTGTTTTTAGGGAGCAGGGTGGAATTCAGTAGCATTCAGGGTGATGCCAGAAAGTCTGGGAAACACAAGGATTTAGGTTTCTCCAGATTCATGGATGATGCTGGCTTCCTTTGTGAGTGACACCTGCTCTAAGTATTAAGATAACTTTATTAAACCAGTTGAAAAGTAATCAATATATCCATTTGGCTTAGTAGGGAAAAAAAACTAATTAGGTTGCTCTATATTATTCCTACTGTGGTTCAGTTACCTAATTGTTCTTTGGCCAGTATAGACTTTCACCCCCACTGGTACTAAAAACTGGTGTTGACCACAATACTTCTGGTAAAAGCTCTGAACTCTTCTTTAGTTTCAAAGCAATGGATCAGTGGGAGGCTGCACAGGACTTTGGGGAACCATTTTTATTGAAAATGAGAATGAAACGATGGAGGAGAAGGCAACTGAACTATTTAGAGTTAGAATGATGTGTGGACTAGTACCAGTGCTGCTCCGATGGTGTGGGATGCATTTCTGAGTGCTTTTCATGTTTGATCGGGGCACTAGCTGCAAAATGTTGGGATAAATACCAGCTTTCTTCTGGAGCGCCTTTTTCTCTTTGCTTTGGGCCAGTTATTGTAACTGTGACCTGTGCGTAGTTGCATGAAGCCTCTGGAAACCATTCCAGGTTCCTCAGGGACCACCCCGAACCTGGATGATTGCAGCCTTTTGATTGCAAAGCTTTGTTCAGGTAGTATCAACATTGTTTGGGAAGGTACTGCTGCGATGCATGTAACCACTACAGACAAAACTCTGAAGAAACATCTTCAGAAGGTGCTTTTCATAATGTTCAGAAAAGATCAAAACCAAAGTGATTACAAAACAGAACTGAGCGGTGCAGGAAACAGCACAGAAATGAGAAGAGTGAGCTGGCTTAAACAGAAAAGATTTGAAGTCTTTAATGATAGCTTAATGTAATGACAGTAGAGATAAAATAAGCAAGTATGTTTTAAGAGGTTTGTTTTAATCATCCTTTGTATTTGTTTCCAGAAGAAAGAGCAAAGAACAGGAAAAACTGTAACCACACATATCTAGTTTTTTCTAATTGAAACGATCTTTCACACTCAATTTTGAGTCCTCTCTTTGCAAACCCAGAAGACTGTTTCTGCAGAACATTAATTCAGGCAGTGTAATTGTTAGCAAGCTCCAATCAAATTATTCTGTTTAATTTTTATTATGCAGAAAATGTTGTTTGATGTATTTCATATTTGCTTATTATTTCACTCATGATTTGTGCCCTTCCTGTTTGGATGGAAGTGGGTGCTTAAAAAAAAAGCTAGAATTCTAAATCAGATTTTTAGTGATTGCATTTATATTATCTTTATTACTGTAGTTCTGTCAAAGTCTATTTTTCACTTCGAAGCAACAGATTTACTCAGTTTCGGTACTGTTTCTAGTCACTGTTGGACTGAGTTTTCCGGCTATCTAAGCAGCTATCAGTGTAGAGGTTTCAACAGTGTGTCCCAGCAGGTAAAGTTTCAGGGTTATGCTCGCAGCCGTTCAAAGGAGACAATGTTCTGTAAATCTTCAGTAGCCTTGTTGTTGTTATAGTTATCAGGAGAGCTAATAAAACTGGCTAGCAGGCAGAGCTCAGCCTCTTCAAGCTATAGCCTGCGAGAGCCTTCGCATCCTATGTTTTTCTCTCTTCTCTTGGGCATGCCCTGACATGAAGCACCAAACAAACGAAGGACTGTAGTGACTGTACAGCTCAGAGCCTGTTGAGATGCTTCTGAAAGGTCTATCAGCTGCCTACCTGTACCGTTGAGCAGCCATGAATACCTGCGCATGTCCTTCAATTTTTGTATTTAGGAGGTCTTCCTTCTTGCCACGTAATTTGTATTCATGTGTTGGGAGAGGAGAACAAGCTTTTCAGCTTTTTCAGGTCAGATTTGCTGTCTTAACTTTTGATGAACTTGTGCAATCAAAGAAAATATGCTCTTGACACCTGCTAGTTGTGCTGAAACCAAAAGTAATTAAGGAAAAACCTCCAAATAAACCCAGAAAATTTTAAATAACAGCTTTTCTCCATTCTAAACACTAAGTTAATTTAACAGCTTAAAGGATTATAAGATACAGTGATATCTATGAAACTATACTGAACCCCTAAATTTTGGATTTCTCATAATTGTCTATTTTTTAAATCAGTGTTATATGATTTATTAGTTTGTACATGATTCAGCAACATATGTTAACTTCTAAAACACATTTGTGTTATTTTAATAGAGGGATTTAAACTTGAGTAGTTTGCCAACAACTATATTTTAAAGAGAGAGGATATATTTCTATGAGTTTTTTTAGGTCACACATTTTTGTCCATCCTGACATCAAGATGATTTGTGGAGTGGCTGTTATGCTTTGGGCACTTTTATAGCACTTTTCAGTTTATGGGCTGTGCAATGTTTGTTTTGTGACTTTAAACAGCATTATGATTTCTGTAAGCATTTTGTCTTCATGGATATAATATAATCAAATTTGTATTTTGAAGCCTATAAAGTGATTACAAGAAGAAAATGCTATGTTGCAATGGAAAGGCAGCTGTCTCTGATAGATGGCTTGCAAAAACATATGTGTTTGATTTTGGAATGAGTTAGTGTCTTCGTTGAGCATTCCTTTCCATGCACATTGAGCATTCAAGCTGGGGTGTTTTTTTTTTATTTACTTAAAATCTTCTTTCAGTTGGCTGTGTTATAGTAGATGTTGAAAGAAAGTTAACTTCATGTGTTCTGCAGTTCCCTTGATTTTTTGAAGAGGTTTTTTTTCAACAGCTCTGATTTATGATCTGTGACCTGCTTTGTTAGCTGCTCAGAGTTGCTTTGAATGCATACTTAAGTTTAACAGTTGCGATCCTCAAGGTCTTCAAGCATTTGGTCTTGTGTTAATTTACCTGCAGGGAACTATTAACTTGTCTTATTAGCTTGAGGTCATTATTTCCTGTCTGAATGAAGTGAAACCCAATTAGTATTCTCAAGTGTTTCAAATGTTAATTTGGAGAAAAGGGAAGGGAAGGAAAAGGCAAAAAGAAGAAAAGAGAACAAAGCAATAGAAGGATTTGGCCTTTAAAATACAAAGCTGCAGTTCCATTTCTAGTTAGAGTGATGCAAAGCTGCCATAAAAAGTTTTATCTTCCAGGGTTGATTTAGGTGCACTTACTCCTGACTTCAGCTGTGGTGAGAATCTGTCGAGATGCCTGTTTTCCAAGGGGGTGTCTCTGCTTCTTGCAGCAATGGCAGTCAGTGCTGTATTTTTGATTGCTCTCGAGAGAGTCAGGAAGAAACATCCAAATCCTGCACGTGCATGGATGATGCCATGTGCATTTGCATTGTACCTGTAAAGTACCTGTAAAGCACCTGTTCTTGGTGGTACTCAGCATTTCCAGGTTCCCAGAACAGCATCCATACCTGTGATCTTGGTGCCCGACTTCTGTTTACAGCATGAAGAAGAAATCTTGCGTGCAGATCTGCTACACACAAAACAGATCCACAGTGCACAACAAAGCCCTAAATTAAGAAATGTTAAGTGCTGTGGTTCAGGCTGTAGCTTCAATCCTGACGCTTTCAAGGCTTAATTGCCAGCTTTGAGCTATCGAAAGATCCTCAAGGATTCTCTCTGGCAGTCTTATACAGGTGCTGTTCTTTGGAAACAGATAAATGGTGCAGTCTTGGTTTTAGTCTAAGGATGTCCAAACTGATGGGGAATTGGCTTGTTGGGGTTTAGGGGCTCTTTGTTCCCCCTCTTTTCTTTGGTTATGAAATGAAGTGTTTCAAAATAACGCCATATTAAAGGTTGAGCACAAATGAGTGAACAGTCATAACTCTGAAAACCAGTGGTCAGGTTATTCACCCAGACAAAATTCTGGGTTACAATGCCAAGTATCAATTAGGGTGTTTTGTGTTAACAGCATAAAATATGAAGACACGGGTGTTTTGAGGACCTGATTCAGGCATAGGTAGCTGACCTGCTCAGAGGTCCTGCTGTAGATGCCTAAATCCTTTTATGAGGCTGGTGTCAGGGAGCACAACCAAGAACCTGGGGGGCAGAGCAGGGGAGGGCACTGATGCGGTTTGGGTGCCAGGGCACAGACAGCTTTGCACCTGGAGGGAGAGCAGGCAAACCCGGGCACGCCTCACTCTGTCTACATTTCTCCTTTCCATGTTTTTCAGCATTAAATGTTTGGAGCCCATATTGACAGATACAGGTCAAGTTGCATGTAGATTTGTAACACCTAAATAATTTTTACTTTTAGCCTGGGAAATGAAGCTGAGTTGATGGTACAGTCTGCTTTAGGAGGCACAGTATCAACAGTTTTCATCTTAATCTATTTTATCAGCTACTGTATTCTTTAGCCTTGTCGTCTTGCTATTTCTGTAGCACTTAAATATCTATGGGGATTTACAAACACAGAAACAGTCTTCCAGTACCAGATTCCTCTATGTTAGTTATGGCTGGAGTTTCAAGGTGTCTTGACCAGCAATATTTTAGCTAATTCAAATATCAAATGGAGAACTGTAAATAAAAGTGAAATTAGTTGGATCCAGAGTGAAGGTAATGGCTGATTCTGTTCCGTAGCATGTGGAAATCCGTGTGCAATCGCGTTCCTTGGATAAAAAGCCCAGGAAACTGCTGTTTTCCATCTATTGCCAGTTTCTCACTATACAAATTTAGTCGGATAAGAGTTTTAATAACATCTTGTATTTATTCAATTTTGTAGGAAAGAAAAAAAACGTGTGCTGAGGTTATTTTCTGTGCGACAAGGGGGGAACGGTGTTAAAGGTCTTCATTTCTATGTAGCTGCCTTCAAGAGATTGCTCTCAAAATGATGGATCTGATTTTCAGTACTAACTCAACTGTTTTCACCTCTTCAGGCAACGGAAAGTTTCCCATCAAGTAGCAGTGATTTAAGGCAACGTGCGGTATCCTGATGTTAGAGAATCAGTTGATTGTGTGTAATTAGTCAGACTCAGGAGTGCATCAGCAACACTTCAATGAACACTTTCTCCCTGTCATCAGCTGTGGTGACTTCCATGTTCAAAACTGATGCATGATTTTGAGGCAGAAGTGCTTATCTGGAGAACTGAGTAACAAATGGGATATGTAACTTCTGATCTTAAGGTTACTGATTTGAATCCAGCCTTAATAATGAATAATGTTGTAAAGCTATCTAACTATCAAATGGGAAACTGCAAATGAGAGCGAAGTTAGCTGGATCCAAAGCGAAAAGGTATATTTCCCAACTACCTGGCAGGCACAGTCATTGCCAGAGGATTTCGTTGTCCTCTGTTTTGTTTAAAACTTTAGGGCCAAGGCTGAAAGGATCCTAAATAGTAATTTTCTTGGCGTAAGTCTAAGTACTTCATTTTCTTGTTCTCTCAATTTACATGAAGCTACTCAGCAAATGCTCAATTTCTGTGTATGTGTATGGTGCCGGACTGAGACCCTGTAAGGAAAAAAAAAAAAAGTGTATGTTGTTTCCGGAGAAGTAGAAAAAAGCGTGATGTGGAAGTAGAACAAAGTGTCTCCATGGGCTGAGAGGACAGAGGAGGCTTTGGTATTTCTTGAAGTAATGCCACAGATATTATTTTGTATCATCTTGCACCTTCTGTGCATTTACAACCATGACCATGGAGATACCGGTTGTGCAAAATTCTCCAGTTCTGGAAATTGCTTTTTCACAGAGTGCCTTGGTCTATGTGAATTGCCTGCCAGTTCTTCCACATGTACTGGCAGATGAGGACTACTGACGAGATGTCAAGCTTAATGATCTTAACAATGACTAAGCAGCAGGCATGTTAGGAGGATATGCAAAGAAGGGGGTTGGGAGCAGTGCAAATATCTAGTCGCAGAACAAGAGAACCAGTGTCCGGGAATATGAATGCTCGAGACTTGAAGAGAACGCTCAGAAGATTTGAGCAAGAGAGAATAAAACAGGAGCATGTTTTCCCTGGGCAGGTCTGGGGAGAATGGGAAAGGAGGAATCCTGTTTAACCGAGGGACAAGCTAAGGCCAGAGAATGCTGTTCTAGCCAGAAGATGGGAGCAATCTCCACCGTGACATGGAGACACAGGATGCCCCATCCCTGGAAACATTCAAGATCTGTCAGTAAAATGCTCTGAAGCAGTAAGAGAAGCGTGAGAGTGACGTATGTTTCGGAACCCTGTGCCAGGTCTGCGCGCGTAATGAACTTCATAGGGCATTGTGGGCGTTATACTGTCAATGAAGAGAGGCAGAGATGTCCACATTCAAGGAGAAAAGTTTGCTTATCAGAATTGTTGGATAGAGGGCAAAGGAAGGCAGAACAAGTCCTGAAGATGCAGATTGGATAAGGTATGGGTTCATTTTTTGCAAAGTAATCATAGGATGGGAGCCTGGTCCCAACAGATACACCAGAGGAGCCATGATAAGACCAAATCTTAGGGCTTATCCAGACCAAGGAAGTCTGTTGAGCCCATTGGCACAGCGAACCACTATATGAATGCATTCAAGTGAAGTGCCTCTATCAAGGCTGCATACATGACTGTGACATCCAACGACTGTATCTCTGCGAGCTGGAAATGAAAGATCTGTTGTTATTCTGCCTTTGTTTGGTCTCTCAATCTGTTGCGAGGTTTTCTCCTGAAGTCAACATTCAGAATAAAGGGAAGGTAACTTCTGAACCCCTTTCCCAGTAGAAACTGTTTCACATGTGTCACAGTAGTCATTGAAAAGGGGAAGAAGATGCAGTGCAAAGATAAAAATAGAAGTAAAGGCCTTAAAGAGAGAATTAGTGAAAGACTGTACTTAACTTAGCACTTGACCATGCCGTGCTGCTTCCTTCCTTTATTATCTCAGATCAGTTCTGTACACATTCATTGTTATTTTGCTCCTTGTGCATTGAATATCTCGCTGTATTCAAATGGATCTATAAATGGACGTCGAACCGCTTAGCTGAGAGGAGGACAACTGCTGAACCCCTCGTTGATCATATAATCATCATACAGTAGGCTGGCTCAAAGATAGCTTTTAAGAAAGGAAAGGCATCTAATGTATCTTCAAAAGCTACCTGCTATTTGCATTTGGCCTTACTAGTGACTAATGCATGTTTCCTAAATAAATTCTCTTTGGACTCTCTTGTGTCACCATGAAACATACTTCAATCTAGTGACACTAGTTGAAATCTCAGTTACATTGAGAAGGAGACTGAAGCACTGGTGAAAGCAGAAAAGGGTCTGGGTGGAACACTGTTGACCCCATAGAGAATATCCTTCATCTGCAACAGAAAGCAAAGATTTCTTCCTAAATACAGGAACTGACCTGCAGCTGTGCTGTCATCAACTGCTCAATGAATACTATTTCATTTAGTTCATGAATATAGATGGCTAATTCCTCGGGGCAACTGATTCTATTAATACAAAGCATATGCGCAACCACCACTAATAGCAGAACTGTGCTCAGTTTCTGGTGGGTTGACTTTATTCACTAGAGGGAAATGGCAATCTCAGAAGGAAAGGATGCTGACAATAGGGTTCCTAAGACTGCAGTAGTTTTGCTTTAGTAAATACAGACTTTTAAAGAGAGTGGTAATGAATTTATGTACTTGGGCAGTTGATTTGAGACCTTCCACGTCTCTTAATTTTGAGGCAGCTGGTGAGAGAGTTTTTACTCTGAGTTCATTATGGAAATTACTATACAGTGGGATGATTATCGTGCTTAAAGTTAAGCATTGCGCCTAAGTGCATTCTGGGCTGACTGACAACAGGAGAAGTTGGAAAACTGACCTTGAAAAGATAATCTGAAAATAGACACAAATGTATTGCCTTTGTCTGTATGGTAAAGTATGGAATAGGGAAAGACAAATGTAGACAAAGCTGCTTCATACATATAAGAAAAGTTAAAAGGTAT
Organism: Nipponia nippon; assembly: GCF_047370975.1. NCBI lineage: Eukaryota > Metazoa > Chordata > Aves > Pelecaniformes > Threskiornithidae > Nipponia > Nipponia nippon. Next base: position 74,311,775 of record NW_028262336.1, on the reverse strand, counting down.
AGAAACCTACCAGTGGGAAAGCTGAGGGAAGAACTTCCATGCTTTCAGTAGGAGGAGTTTTCCTTGTGTGGCTCTTGAAGATCTTTTGTCTTTTTCTCTCAAGTGACAAGAGGTTCAGCTTCCCAAGGTATCGTTCAATGGATTACATCTTGAGTCAGTAGCTTGTACAGAGAAGGTATAGTTAGCATCTCTTTAATATACTGTACATTTTAGCTGCCTGAGAATTTTATCATTTGTAATTATTGGGATCTTCTGGTTTAATTTTCTACAGCGTAGTTGTGATATATATTTTTCCTCCAGATGTTCTTGGCTGCAGCAGAGGTCCCAGTCAGCTTGTGAAATGTTTTGCCTATTGACGGGTGAAAACTGAAAAAGAAACTTCACGTCATCTGTTCAATTCCCCTCTTTATGCAACATTGCTTCCCAGCAAATATTCCTAAGTAATTTAAATTATGTAATTGATGGTGTTTCCATCAGCTGCGATTACATTACATATTGCTCATCGTATCTTCATTATATATTTTCGGGGAGGGTTACTTTAGATTAGATATAGCTTGGTCTGCTTGGCTGGGCATCTCCACTACAAATGTAGTATGAAGCCTTCTGAGGGGAGACTGTTCTGTGGAGCCCTTGAAGTCCCTCTGGGAAGGACCACCATGCCCTTTTGTCTACCTAATGCAAGTGACATGAACATGACGCAATGCTTGTGTCAATGCTCACGCCACTATTGTTCACATATGGCCATGGACCTAAAACCTTAATTACTACTCGTGTTGTTTCTCAGTGATATCGTGGTACTTGCTTGACCAAACTCATCACTTCCAGTTCCAATAACATGCACTGCAGGATACCGTAGTGGCAAAATTAATCTTGTGCCTGCAGCAGGTGTGCTGGTAGGAACCCTTTGAATGAATTGATACTGTCTCAGCCACACTGCTTTTCCTCTGGAGAAGATGACAGTCAAGATGGCTTGCCTCCCTTGTATAACCTTCTGGGAGTTGTTACCAGTGCATTGGGGTGGCTATCTTATGGAGTCTTCTAACTTCCCAACTCTTTCAAGTCAATGGCTGCCCATGTTGGTGGACAAGTAGTGATAGAGGTGTTCAAGGCATGACTTAACGCCTGTGTTACCTAACCTCTTTGAATTCCTAGGTGTTTTCTGGAGCTGTGCAACTTCTGTGTAGAGTAGAAGATCAATCCAAACTGGAATAGTGAAAGACCAGTGCCTACAGCAGCAGTCAGCATGGACCTTTGCACCCCCTGTACCTGGGTGGGACATGCTGTATAGCACTGTCTGGTCCCCCCTTGGTGAAGGCTGTGAATACTGCTGTACCTTCAGGAGTGGACTGAATGGGACCAAGGGAATACACTTAAATGTCAATGCCTTACCAAATGGAATTGTTCTAACATGAAGACTAGAAAGTGTAGATGCCTCAACCATCTGCTTATCATGTTTTCTCCCTGATCCTAGTGAGGGGTGAGGGAACATTGTCACACCTGCTATATGCCCCTTGCTTCATCTGCACAGCCCCTGGTGGCCTGGATTCATAGTCACTCCTGACCAGAATGGCTGCTCTGGGTACGTCCTTTCCGACCCTCTGTGCACTGGATTTGGTGTGTGATACCAACACGATGCCCAGCAACCTCATGACACCACTCTCCACCTTGTATCTTGAGGTACAGCCACTTTCCACAGGAGCTACTTGATGGCTTACCAGTCCTGGTGCATTCAGCTCAGGGGAAAGCAAGGGAAGGTCAGGAGGACATTACATTTTAGTTATCTGTGGCTCTGCAAGGAGCTGACAGGAGACGGTGGGAGGAAAGGGGAGCTTCACAGGGCTGTGAGAGTAACAGCTGCAGTTTGGGAGGGGGAATTACGGCAGGAGTGAAGGAGGCAGAGGGCAGACTGGCATCCATTTGGGCACGCCTGAGGTGAGAGGGCATGTCAACTGTCCCTGTCTGTAGCTGGAAAAGGGTTTTCCAGTAAAGGAGGGGTTCATGTTGCAAGCAAGAGCCTGAGAGCCGTGGAGCTTGGGAGCAGAGCTTAATATGGAAAGACAGTTTGTGCCACGTGGAAGTCTTTGGGGATTAAAGACACTCTGGAAGTAAACAATCAGGACCCGCGTTTCTGTAACGTTCCCCTTGTGGGAAAGGGAATGGCAGCTGTACTGGCATTACACTGTTCCCAGTGTAATCACTATCACATCAGTGCATTGAGTATTCAAGTGCCTTAGCAATGTCTTCCTCTACTAACACATATTAGACCGGGAGACAGATGTTTATGTCATGTTATTTTATTCCTCATCAATCAGCAGTTTCCCAACCATCTTATTTTTAACTTGATTATTTACTAATGAGCAATAAAACCCACAGTGCCTACAGCAACATTTGCACAGTGGATCATGAAATAGCAGCACATGCACTTACTTTTATTTCTTTTCATGTTTACCACAAATCAAATCCTTTCCTAATGTCTATGTTCTTGTTTAAACCTAAATCATAGCAGGGTATTTGTGTTCTTTCAGCTGTTGCCTTTTAGTTACGGTCACAACATTTTGTCCACTGAAGTCTTAGCAGCTTGTAGCAGTCTTGGAGACCAAGCCAAATAATTTCCCTAGGGGCTATATGTCAGGATGGTGGAAATTCATTTCTGATTTTTTCTGGCTTCCTTAGCCTACATTAATTCTGATTTGTTATGAAGTGGATCAAAGCTAATAGGAAGTGAAGCTTCTTTCAGTTAAAATAAGTAACGGGGTTGAGGTGAAGGGGTCCAAAGATGCCACGAGGCAAGATGGCTGTTAGATTTCAGAGTGACACGTGCAAAGCTCTGTAGTCTTGAAACACGCTGCTTCAGATCATCTATCCGCACAGCCCTACCCCTACAGAAAGCCATAAAAGGCCTCCTCTGTCAGTCTTAAACAACAAAAGAAAATATTTTGGTTTTGCACCAAATATTCAAGTTTGCACCATGAAGCCAGAGTTGTGAGAACTGAAAAGAGGACGTGAGCCAGGATGTAAGAACGACGTTGAGAGGAGTGGGGAGTAAAGACGGACTCCATTAATGTGAATGGCTATGGGGAGAGGGACTGTAAAGCCACCATTCATCAAGTCCATGGAAGAAGAAACAAAGAAGCCACTCATGTTTGTAGGAAACAGCAAAGCACATGGAATTGTAATGTAATTTTCTTGAAAACTGATGTAGATAACAGGAAAACAGGGAGTGTATGTGTGTTAAAAGGGAGCGAAGACTGAGAAGCCAGATTTGAAGCTAAAATTGTAACAACACACCTCTAGAATAAACTAGCCATTGTGTGATAGCAAATTAAAAATAAAGTGCTGTACAAACTGAATTGTCTTTTCCTCTGCTGAAGTTCCAGTGTTACAAAGGTATGGCATCTGAACTACAGCACCCTAGTACTTCCCAGAGTACGCTAAGCTGCCTTTATTGTATCTCCCTCTTTCCATGTTCCTTTTCCTGGAGGAAACATTAAAGCCCGCTGTGGCTTGGTTTTCTTTAATACTTCGGTATGGCGTGGCTCGGCGGGCCTGCGGCTGAGGGCAGTGCCAGCGATGCATGTGTCACTCTTGCAGCGGAGGGTGGCGTGGGTTGTGTTCCTTCGTAGGTCTTCCCGGAGTTTGTTTCACAGCCCCTGACTTGCTTCTGAAGAGAACCCAGTGGCTTGCGTCAGTCGGCTTTATCCTGGCTGGAGATGACTGCATTGCTTGTCTAAACTGAAACGTTTGAGTGGCTGCATTAAACTCTCTAAACGTTTAGGTTAATTTAAAGTCTGCCAAGATGAGATGGGTGATTATGGATTCTGAGTGAATTAGTTGAGAGTAACTGGAAAACAGCGGAGAGAGTAGCTGATGGTTATTTTCAGTGCAGCTGCCTGCTCCTCTGCTCCTTTGTTTACTATATCAGTGTTAGGGTTTGTCTGCATAGAAACTTGCACTGTTGCAGCTAAACATTTTGGGGTTTTTTTCCATGTTAGTTAAATGGATAAAAACGTGGCATATGGATTGGCCTTTATTTTGCATCTTGCATGTTCTTTTCCTCCAGCCAGGGATCGAACTGCCTCTGCAGGAGATATTTCCTCAGCTCATGGTGCGGTCCCCACTGTGAAAGTCTGAGAGCATGCTATCAGAGAAGAGTTATATCTGCTCGCCTTCAGGGACTTGTTACTTCTCACCTGTATCACTGCACATTTTTAAGGTGTAAGGAGGGAAATAACACCCAGCCTACCAGAGCTCCCGTGATTAATGTGGGATTAGCCTGAGTAAGTGTAACAAGGTTTCATCTCCTCCTTTGAGGAAGAGCTGAAGGGGCAGATTGAGGCCAGCAGATGGGTAGCTGTGCGCTAAGTGGATTAGCTCAGCGTAACTTGCAGCAAGGCCAGGACGTAAACGATACTTGATCAGCCTGGCGCCAGATACCAGCAAGCAGTCTGTCGTGGGAGGGTAAATCTAAACCATAAGGATGTACCTAAGCAAGGACAGTATTAAAATTGAGGGGGCTTCTTTCTTCTCTTTTTTATAAAAAGAGATATAACTCTACAAGAAGAAAAAGGTAACTTTTTCATTCTATTTTTAAAGGTTTTGCATTTTTCCCCCTCACTTGAGATACCTTTTGCAGCTACAGTGGAAGATTTTCTCACAAAGTTCTCTGGTTTTATAACCTGACTATAAAAGACCTTGAGAGCCGCTTTCAGTCGTTCTTATAAAAGTGATCAGTATAGCAAAATCCCAGTATCGTCTTTGTAAAGTGCCAGTGTCTCCTTGAAATCTGCCTTGTCCTCTAGTAGGTAGTAGTTTTTTCAGCCTGAGTACGCTGCAGAGAGTGCATTACACTCTTTGCCTAATCTGCAGTAAGCAGACGGGAAAGATCCACCAATGCCAGCATGTCTCGGTACAACGTGTCTGTTCCTGGCACCTTGCTCCTCATTACCAAGCTCTGTTCTAGACCGGGAAGAAAAATGCTTGCACTTTAAAATAATTCCCAGCTCATTTGCAAACTCTACAACATTTATTATTTTCATCATGTTTAATAGCACAGCTCCTCATTTTCTTGCCCTTTTATTGCTGTTATAGTAATGTGGGCTATGACTTCATTTGACTTTTCTAAGTAGGCAGTATCACCTCTAGTTAGCATTTAGATGGGAAAATATCTGAGGGTGTTCGGAAAGCGTAATGGCTGTTCAGAAAGTGACATGTATCCATCTAAAATGAGACTGAGAATATGCTGGGAAGTGATCTATCAGAAATTGTTCGCTCACCAAAAATGAGTATTTTCAAGTGAAAATACCAGTTCCAATAAAACCTTAGTAAAACAAACAGTTTAGATCAAAACAGGAGAGGCAATCCATGGTGTCTCTAATAATGTGGTACCTAATGTCTTCACTGGGTAAGGGCATGAATTCATTAGTCGGGTCTTCCTACCTCTGCTCCTCCACATGGCAGGAGACTGTCCAAGCCCGCAGCCTACCGGCTGTCTCAGAGTGCTGTTTCCATGCTGGAACTCTTTTGCCGCATATTAAATTCTTTGGTGTAGCAGTTTGACCCTTGCAAGCTCCAGGTGAATAATTCATTTGCCTAAAGGTCAATCTCCTTTCTGCATATAAAAGCTCTCAATCAGTCTTATAAAATAGGACAGCTCCAGCAGGAAGGACCTGGTGATCCACCCTAGAATGATAGCAATGCGGAACAGGATGGAGGAGGCTTAGGTTATGTCCTTACTCTGAATTAGACAAAGGACTTGATTTTGTAAGTGTGGCCTTAAGCACTGTGGCGTGGAATCGATGCATGGCTTTTTCTCCATCTTTCCTGCTAGAGCTGTCCTGAGTTGTAAGAATTATGAAGTGTCAGCGGTGTGGAGAACTTAAAAAACATCTTCTTACACATTGTAATCTAAGGACAGATTTTTGTACCAATATAGCTGTTATGGGTATGTGTGAACCAGTATGTCTTTTCAGTACAACTGCTACTTTCTATGAGTGTCTTACACAGTTTGTTTTTCATCCTTCTTAGAGAAATTGCTAGATGTATACAGAATAACATCCATACAAGGTGAATTTATTGCCCTAATTTTACTGCTACAACTTTATGTGTGGTCAAACCAAAGCTGGTTCAGTTCCACTTTCTGAAACTGGTAAGTGCGGCCCCTGATAGAAATTCCATGTTAGTCTGCATGCCTTTGCCAAATTCTGCTGAAAATTGCAGCCTTCATAACCCACACCCCAAATTCTTTTGAAACTGATGCTAAAACTCACACGGATTTCACAAGATCAGCTTCATCCACTAAAAAAGGGAAGTAAAAAAAGAAAGAAATGAGGTATTTTATGTTTCCATTGCTATTAACTCAGTTTTGTCAGGTTCCAAAGGTTATGTGCTTCGTTATGTTGGAATAGTGAGGGTGTAATCTGACCTTGCAATTTAATCAACAATTCCATTGATGATGTGCTGACCAGAGCTGGAGCTTTCGTTGCCGTAACTCTCTTGGCTAGGCAGAACTGAAAGGAGAAAAAAGGAGATGTTAAACACTGAGGAAAGCAGGTGTTACTAGAATTACACACAGGGAGGAGAACTGTTGAGTAATAGATATAGAATTTTTTAAAATCAGCTTGCTTTCCTCCTGGCATCTCACTTTTATCATAAACTGTTGTGTAGTGTCATGGAGTTCTGTTAAGCAGGTGGTGTGTTTTATCCCAGTGGTGTCTGCTTATTGCTCGTGGATGAAGTGATTTTTCTATGTAGTTAGTTGAAGTGCAACTTGAGGTTCTTTGGCAGTCCGAGTTGTTATTTAGAGAGTCTTAAAATGTAAGTCATGGTTAACTTCTTGCTCAGTTTATACACACTTAGCAGTAGGCATGCTTCTAAAAATACTAGTAAACACAGATATCTAAGTGCACCTGCGGAGGTTTTCAACAAGCTTAGTCTCTTTTCGGGGGAAGGAATTTGTGTTTTGTGCCAGCTGCAGGTTATAATAGGCAAACTTTGCAACAGTAGGAATAATGAAGAAATAGATGGAGCTCGTAGAGCTCTTCAGGAATAGGTAGGACAAACATCTGTCAGGAATAGCATAAGTATGGGAGGGTGCAGTGAATGACCAAAGTATCTCCATCAGCACTCACATCCAGTTCCTAACCTAACAGGTTTTCTAATCAGCCCCTCAGATGGCAGATGGATGGATGGTGTTGGCCTGATTTTTGACACTAATGTTCACGGAATTTGAGACCCAGACTCGGGGCAGCCGCAGAGGAAATACGTGTGGTTTTTCCACTCCTGGTTTACACTTCCCAGGGAACTGGTAGGATGTGGATGTTACAGAGGCAGCAAGTTTTGTCTTGCTTTGGGTTTTTGTTTTGGGCAAATTTTTTTTTGGTTGAGGTTTTTTTTTTTGTTGGGGTTTTTTTTCCCAATTCATGCCTTCTTTCCGCCATCCTCACATCTGTCTGGTTTTCGACCTGTTTGAAGATTCCTACTCTGGTCCAGTCCAGCAAAAGCAGATCATTCCTCCTGTTGGTTTACCATGGGAGTCGAATTTGAGAACTCGTGTGTGTTGGGTTGGAAACCTGGGATGCTAGTGACAACCACTGAAATGGCAATGCACTGGCTGGGATGCTGGCTTTGTTCTTTCTGCATCACTGAAGGATTTCTAGGAGATTGCCCTGAAGTGGCATCACTAACCTGTATTATCTTTTAAAAGGATTTTAGCAGCTTGGGCTATATGTGAGCTTCCTTTAAAACTTTCTAAGGAGAATAGCTTTCTAAACAGCCATTGCACGACTTACTGTTCCCTACCACCTGCTACTTTTTAACACTAGGTGAATGAGATGAGCTATTAATAATTTGTACCCTACTTTTCTTAGCGTAAATAAGGGAAGGCTCTCCATCACATGCTAAATACTGTGAAACATTGTGATCAAAGGAATTATGAGCATGTTAGCCTCAAACTTGCCTGACGTTCATTTGAATTCTGCTGCTCTAATAGTACCCTTTAAATTATTCCTACATCATTCAAGCTACAGATAGTTTTTTGACATACACATTCCCCTTTCTTTTCTGGTGCACTTTTTTATTTTTATCACCGTTGTCTAAACTAAAGCAGAATGTCATTCATTTGTATCATTGTTGGAAATGCTGTGTATCTGTCACACACTTCCCACACTAGCGGTGAAGTTTGAACACTTAAAGGATGGTTAAAGGAATAGTAACAACATATGGGTCTTCTGAAGTGCCTCATACAGGACACAAATATAGTGCCCCTACATAAGAACACTGCAGGGAGGGTTTTTCAGCCTTCTTTTTCCTCTGGTTTCCTTCTGCCCAGCTCTTCAAAGGAGAAGGTGCTGATGGTGTCTCAGGGTGATTAGTGAATAGGACCATATTGTGGGCGTAGGCAATGCTTCATCTTAGTCTCTAGCTATATATCAACATTTATAAATAGATCATCTTGATACCTTTTCAAGACAGCTAGTGTTGTGGTGATTTTATTTGATTTGCGCTTCCTCAGAAAGCATAATTATGACAAATGTTTCCATTACCTATTGCCAGTGCTTTGGGAAAGGAAGAAGTCTGTGACTGCAATTAGCTCCTGTAGGCAGCAGGAGAACTTTAAAACTAGGTTTGCTTTACTGTTAACTGTTTCCTTTGCAGAAATCAGTACTCACTGCAGTCTGACTTTTCTGTGGGTAAGAAAGATGCTGAATGTTGGACACAGCATTTAGGCCAAGTGGGCACAATAGCTTGACACTGAGTGATGGCACTACAGAAGTCACACAGGTTTGAACCACGAAGCTTACTTGCTCCATTCCTCTCTAGCCTGAAGTTGAAACTGGTTGAAACTCTCACTTTCCAGTTTCTATCAATTCTGTCTCTGATCCTCCTGAGCTGATCCCTCTCAGACAAAATCCTTGGCTGACTTCTTCCAAGCCTGCTGCCCCACTCGCTGATTCTGCCTTCTTCCTCCTTTGTCAGCAGAGAGTCTTTTTCTGGTGAACACTCGGCTCCCTCCAGTTTCAAGACTGACTTGCGAAAAATTCTCTAATCTCTCACTTCACAAGATACTGTCCTTCACAGCATCCTTTTGGACAAGTTGTCCAACTGTGGGGTGAGCGGGTTTACGGTGCGCTGGCTGAAGAACTGGCTGAAGGGCAGAGCTCAAAGGGTTGTAGTGAATGTAGTGAATATACATCTGGCTGGCGACCAGTCACCAGCGGTGTTCCTCAGGGTTCAATTCTGGGGCCAGTCCTGTTCAATACATTTATCAACTGTCTGGATGCAGGAGTTGAATGCACCATTAGCAAGTTGGCTGATGATACCAAACTGGGAGGTGCTGTTGACTCTCTTGAGGGACAGGAGGCCTTGCAGAGGGATCTAGATAGATTGGAGCATTGGGCTATGATTAATGGGATGAGATTTAACAAATCCAAATGCCGGATTCTGCACCTAGGATGGAGTAATGCCAGGCACAAGTATAAACTGGGAGAGGAGCGGCTGGAGATCAGCCCTGCAGAAAGGGACCTGGGGGTGCTGGTTGACAGCAGGCTCAATGTGCGTCAGCAGTGTGCCCTGGCAGCCAAGAGGGCAAACCCCATCCTGGGGTGCATCAAACACAGCATAACCAGCCGGTCAAATGGGGTGATTATCCCACTGTGTTCAGCGTTGGTACAGCCTCACCTGGAGCACTGTGTGCAGTCCTGGGCCACAAAATTTAAGAAGGATGTGAAGGTCCTTGAATGCATTCAGAGGAGGGCAACAAAGCTGGTGAAGGGGCTGGAAGGCATGTCCTATGAGGAGTGGCTGAGGACCTCATAGGCTTGTCTAGTTTGGAGAAAAGGAGGCTGAGAGGCCACCTCATGGATCTCTGCAGCTTTCTAAGGAGGGGAAGTGGAGAGGGAGGTGCTGAGCTCTTATCCCTGGGATCCAGTGACAGGACACATGGGAATGGCTCAAAGCTGCACCAGGGGAGGTTCAGACTGGACGTTAGGAAGCATTTCTTTACTGAGAGGGTGGTCAAACACTGGAACAGGCTTCCTAGAGAGGTGGTCGATGCCCCAGGCCTGTCAGTGTTTAAAAGGCATTTGGACAATGCCCTTAACAACATGCTTTAACTTTTGGTCAGCCCTGAACTGGTCAGGCAGTTGGACTAGATGATTGTTGCAGGTCCCTTCCAACAGAAATACTCTACTCTGTTCTATTCTATTCTAAGATGGTTCATTTTCCAGGAAAAGTCCACCCATTAGTAACCTACTTGGGTTAATTTTTTCCCTGTATGGACATGTCATTGCTCTCTGTTCCAGTCAGTCAGGAGAGCAGAGGTGGCTCCTCACTTCAGATGCTTTCTCCCTTCCACCTCCAAAGTCAGATATACTGTAAGGCATTGCACAAAAGAAGAAAGTACTGGCCTGGAGGTTGCAGAATAGGAAAGGTTTATTTTCTTCCCATTTTTGGGGTCAGCAAGTCATGGGAACGTAAATCCCAAATCTGTTCAGAGGGGTTGGAGCAACAAGCCTGTCTACTAGCTCTTGCAGTCAGCAGACCTGTACTGGCTTTAGAGGCTGGAGCAGGTTCCTCATAACTACTTGCAGCATTTGAGTCAGGAAATCCTTTTGATTCGCCCGAATTAAGCTTAACTATATAGTTGGTTGAATTTTTAGGTACTTTTAGTCATATGCAGTAATAACAACACATCAGTAGGTAGTAGAGTAGTACTCTACTCTCTAAGTATTTCCAGTAGTCCCAGCTGGACTATTTGTATTGTGCAGTCTGATTTATACCTCAGAGAGTGTTTCAGGATGTGATGTTAAGGCACGTGGCTGGTGAACACCATCATTACTCTTGGGTAGTAATGTAAAGTACTGTAGTACACAACTCTTCGAGCTGTTGTGGAAGAAAGTGCTTTAAATGGACTTTGCCTGGGAAAGTCTCTTGAAACCGCTATGTGACTTTTTGTCTCAGCAGTGGCTTGCTGTTCTCTTCTTTCTTAAGAGTACAGACCTGCAATAAAGCTATCTACAGCAGAAGAACCAGAACAGTTAACCTCCATCAGTCAGTTCATCTGGAGTCTGGCTTCGTTTTCAAAATTACTTACATTAGCCTGCTTTCTTGGCAGTCAGGGTATGGGATAAGGGGCTTCTAATCATGTTTACATATAAAGTATTAATATAAGGTGCTTCCCATTCACATTCTGGTTAATACTTGGTGACTCGGCTTGCTATCCCATGCAGATGACCTACATTTATCATAGGTTAAAGTTGTCCATGTGCAGAATTCATAACTCAGTCTCTGTTCCTAAGGCTGAAGATCTTTTTACTTTCTCTCAGATGGCTGAGATGCTTGACTGCCTTTGCCCGTTATGGCTGGCTTTTGTTCTTCCTCTGTTGCAACATTGAGCAGCACCACAAATTAGTCTGGTTTTCCAAAAGGGACAATTACATAGGTAATTTTTCACTTGCCATGTTTAAAGCTTCACTTAATTCTTTCAAGTTCTAGGTTATGTCAAAATACACAGATTGTCGAGGCTACAGTATGCATACATATCAGTTTAGTTGTACTTTACTCACCTAATTGTACCAGTCATCTGACCAGTATGTAGCTGTTCAAGTGTCTGCAACGCCATGCAACTATTCGATGGGACCAGCTGCATGGAAAGATGAATGCGTTTGAGTCTTCTGTAAATATTCCTCAATATTAGTGCTATGCATATGCATAGCCTCTTTTTGCCTTGAACTCCTTCAATAATCGTGGCTTCTACTGAAGATTTTACGTACTTTAACCAGATCTTCTAAGTGCAGACTGCTGTTATTCACTCTTTACACCATTGTACTTCATGACGTACTTAATCAAGGATTTGCAACTAATTTCAGTACAAAAAGGATAAGATTTCCAAACAGCAGGTCTATTTACATCTTGTTGTAACAGGTCATGAAGGAACATAAGTGGCAAGGACTCAGTAAGGTTGTCCTACTCTTATGATTTCTTGTAACACAAACTTTGAACATCCAAAGCTTGCATCATCTATCAGTCAGCCAGCTCTAATTTTTACTCGTTAAAAAGCTGTAAAGAAGCTTGCAACACATTTATCATGATTAGTTCTCTGAAAATGCCAACATGATTCCACAGTGACTTGCATGGAAATACTCTGTAATAACACTGAATTGGTGTTGTACGGGGCTGAACGCAGGAGCCTTCCTACGGACTGATGAATGCAAAGGAGCCACATCCTTTTGTTGGGGAAGATCATTTCAGATCCTCCAAGTCAGATGACTTCTCACTTTCTGCTTTACTCACAGTTCAGCTAACATCTTATTGCCTCATATTACGTTGTACAGGTCTGTTTGTAACACGTGTTTGTAGGCACACAACAGACACAGTTTTAAAGACTGACTCAGAAAATAAAAAGCAAGAACATTTGTAGAACATATTTTCTCTTTTGCGAGTGAACTTTTTAGAGCAGGGTCATGGCTACTTTAATTGCAGGGTGTGGTTGAGGCCCCTCAGTTGTCAGAGGAGAGCAGAAGAGGGATGGTAAGTAAGGGAAGGGAATTCTCCTGACACCATCAAGGCCGCGAAGGCTTATTGGGTCTTGGCGGCTCTTCAGTGCTTGTCTTCTCTTAAAGCCAAGGGTTCAGCTCTGTGACGGTGGGGAATGGCATGGAGAGCTGACTGCAAATAGGAACCCCAGTCTGTTTCAGGTAATAATGACTTTCTAAGTCTGCTCAGTTCAGCTGTAGTTGAAGCCACACACCCAGTGTCATGAGATGTGTGACAGAAATCTAAGGGGAATGGCAAGTGGTCAAGACTCTGGGAGCCAATCCTTTCCTGTCCATGTGTTTCATTTGGAAAAAAGAAAGAAAAGTGATCTTTCTCGAGGAATTTTCCATCCAAAAAAAAATTGTCAAAATTCCTTGCTGAACTAAAAAATAGCTTGAGGGCCATGAGGAGCTCCCCTACTCACTGCAAGAGCTACCCACATCAAAAGGCATGCAGCAGCCGGAAGGGGAAGCAGCATCTCTACAAATGCTTCCCTCTCTTTTGAGGCTGGGGGAAACAGATGGATAGATCCAGGACAGTGATACTGCGCTTTAAAGGAGGTGATGGATAATTGTTCCTGTCTTTCTTCTCCTTCCCCCTCAATCATTTTCCCTGGAGCACTGAGGATTTTTGGTTCAGTTTTGGTCCTTGAGTGGTTCCTGCTGCAGCATGACTGCATTCCCCTTTTACAGTCAGTAAACAGTGTAGTCTCGCTCTCAGCCATTTCTGTACACTAGCAAGAAAAAAAAAATTCAAGCTGGGTGACCTGCCAAGGTAACCGTATAAATTTCAGTGACTTTAAAAATTTCATCAACCTTAACCATATGTGCTGAATGCCCCCAACAGCTGCAGGTTAAGAAGGGCATTCAACACGTAATTACCTCAAAATTGACTTTTTTCTTTTTAGTGCCCATGAGTCTATCCTTGCCATGGCTGGCTGGCTCCCATTCAAGTGATGATCCAGCATGCTGCATGCTGGTGATGCAGCAGCCACCACTGAGCCCACTGAAGCATGGGACAAGCTTGGGGGGGAAGGGGTGGGGAAGGTTAGTGCTGCTCTTAAGTCTGTGTATTGCCTTTCACCTTTTAATTCTCTTCTGCATAAAATTCAGAAAAAGTATGCAATATGCATTTTTGTTCTGTTTTTTTTAATTATTATTTTATTTTTAAATGGCCACTTAATAGTTCTTCTCTGCAAATAAGCCGTTCTGCATAAGGCTCCTTGGACAATTGCAGCTTTACTCATGGTGGCAGCTGGGCAGACCTGGGTTATGATTCTGAAAGGGAGGACTGAATCAGACCTCACTTATTGATAGCCTGGTGCTGAGTGTTGCTATTGATGTCAGGGCATTCGGTATCTGTATTTAAGTTATGGCTGGCATGTCACTTTTGAAAACGGAAGTGATAATTTATGGAAAGTATGCTTACATCGGTAATTTTCTGGAATAGATTGTTTTTTCTTACTAGAAATGTTGGGTGAGGTGATCATGATTCCTCTTGGAGTGGGGAATGCTGGCTGAATTAAATCCATCAACAAGTTTAGAATTACGACAGTGCAAACAGAGCTGTCCTAGGTTGGGTAAGTGGTAGCGCCTGCCAGGCAGTAGGTAGACCATGCTGTACAGCCCAAGGGCTGAAGCAGACCTCAGGTTCCTGTTTGCTGTAAGGCGTTTACACCCTCTCACCAGCGGAGAAAGATGGTAATTCCATTACATGGAGGTTGCTCCTGGCTGTGAAGCGTATTTTGCTGTGGCAGGTCACTTATTACCTGTGTTACACTGGAAATAGTGAGACTGGGAAAGAAGTTCTGTGCTTGAAAATACTGATCCTCTTTGTATGAGAAGTGTGCATCCAAGTTGCTGGGCTTGAGACTCTGTGGCGATACTAAGGGTGGGATTCATCTGATTAATTGTAGATGTCTGTGTCAGAGTTACTTGTTTGGGCTCTTCTTATAGTCTATGGAGAGAAATACACACTTTTGGGGCATGCTTCATTGCATCCTGAAAGTATTGTCTTTAGGCATCCAAAAGGGTCAGATGACTTGTGACCCTGAAGTGCCAGTTTCTAGCGACTTGTTTGGCTCTTGGTGGATGCATCTGCAGATGTCCCAAATAGGCGAGGTGACCCTTTGAGGGCCTGATGAGGGAGGCTAGAACTGATTCCTGAAAATGGCCGATGCCCAAAAAGAAAGCAAAAATCACATAATTTTGGAAGTTTTTGTAATGTCCCATAGCCTGTGACCTTCATTAAGACTTTTAGGAATGCAGTGGCCCATGAGAGGACTTACTGCAATCCTGTGCTACTAACTGTATTTCTTTCTGATCAATGATATAGCTGGGAAGATCAGCATTCATGTGAGGTGCCACTTGTTCCTAGTTAGAAATTGTTTTTCATTCCTAGCAGGTTTGCTCTTAATAATGTTCATGAATCTGACTTTGCCGTCGCGATCACGTATTGATTAAATTCCACAGTTGACTCAGTTTTTAAACTTGAGTAATCTGTCACCATCTGTAGATAAACATTTTTCTAAATATTCTTCAAATCAAACTTTCATATATTTAATATAAACTTTTATCTGATACAATGAAAGAACTTAATTCTATGCTTGCATTACCCTCCAGAAAAAGGTCTTTCTTCAGATAGAATATTTACTTAGGTAGCAAGTGGATAACACTATATTACCTCTCAACACTTTAAATACCAGGAACTATAATCTAGTGCAAGTAGTAATGCGGGCACGGTGATACAGAATCAATTAGTTGTTTTTACATTACACATGCAGACTCCACATTTCCTGAAATGTCACCGAAAGACAAGCTTTAGTAAAAATCCTGTAATTAAAGTAGAAGTTCCACCTAATGTGAAGTGCTAGCTGCTGTTTTATCAGCATAATGAATAGGGCAAGAGGAGATTACCTCCATAATCAAACTCCTGCACTGGCTTAAGTTCAGCACTATTTCAAACCAACAGCGAAGCCTGTAGGTAGTCATCAGCTGGTGGAATCGGCAATGTCAGTGTTGTAAATCAGCGAGTGCCCCGTGTTTTCAGAGCTGTTGCAGTGCAGGAGAAACATGGGTCTAATTTCCTGTGATTTCTCATTTTAGTGTTCGAAGGCTGATTTTAATAAAAGAACCATGCATCTTAACAGTTGCAGTGCTGAATTATAATTTATTTATCAGTGGTTCCTCTAAATCATGGTGGGTTTTGTTCCTGGTGCTTTTGTACTTTAAAAAAGAGAGGAGCATCCTAAAGGATGCGTTTTGAAGGTGAGGAGGTGGGTTTTGCTTTAAGGAAGACTGATTTTTTTGTGTGCATTCTGTCTTCAAGTTCCTTTATTTCAGTGATGGCAAGATTATAAATCTGAGAAGCTGGCTTCTGGTCAGTCTTGTACTCAAACAGACAGAATGTATATTTTTATATCCTTAATGTATTTTCTGATAGTGTATATATAGGAAAAATGGTTAATGAATAAAAGCATGTCACACAGAGTCAGTAAAAACGTGGGTCTTAGTGACTCAGCCACAAGTTTCCTAGTCGGATCCCTTGACATCTCCTGGGTTTGTCGCCTTGTAGTTGAATTGAGGTGATGATGCCGGCCTTTCAGGTGAGCGTTTTTTTCATCATTTTGATGAAAGGTTTGAGAGGACAGAAATTAACCCTGCTACCCTACTCTGCTACATGTGTTCTCCCTTCTGTATCAGCGCTGGGCTGAGGAATTTTTTGAGGAAGTCTCTTTGCCCTTTTACAGTCACCTGTGAAGTCTGTTTGTAAAATGGGAATAATAATGTTAATCCTTTGATTTCTGTTGGTGAAACATACTCTGTAAAAGCTAAATATCACTTACTATTCAAATTCCATTAGATGAAGAGTATTGTGTTTCGGGGAGATTCCCACTGTGGCAAGAGCTAGGAAGTGTAAATTACAAGAAAGACACAAGGATGAAATTCAGGCATGTCCTGTAGTTATAACTGTGAGGTAGCTTGGTATCAGGACCGCATCTGTGTGCACACCCAGTGTTCTTCAGTTTGTAATTTTCCTGCGTGGTCTGGGCGCTCCCCATTTAGTCAAGTGTGTAAATGAGGCGATGGATTGGCTTGAGACAAGGCAATTGACTCAGCTCTGAGTCACTTTCACAGCACAGTGTTTGACTAATTGGGGCATGAGCTCTCCAGGTAGGAATTTCAGACAGAACTATAGATTCATCCAAACAGCCCCCGCCATGTCTGCATCGTGCAAATTGAATTGGTAGGGACTACTTTTGTGTCTCCATCTGTTGATTAATATCCTGGGTGGAGAACCTGGTCGTTTGAGACTCCCCCAGGTAGTTCTTCTTACAGAACCGACCAGATCATACCTCAGCAAGACACTGGTCCGTAATCAGTATGAACTGTTCCTGCAGATGCAGAAATGGCCATTCAAGACATCTTTAGTATGTGAGATATTTAGAAGATGTTTTGTAGGTAATTTAAGATAATGGACCATGCATATGCTGGGGTGGTCATGTAGGACCATGGGCCAGCTGGATACAAGAATTCAGCAGACTGGGGAGTCTCACATTTCCTTCACAAGCCTCATTAAAGTGATGACTTCACAAAATCATTTGAAATTTTGACACTGGAACTTCTGAGTGGAATTCTGCCGTTAGAGAATGTTCAGTGATCTTCCTATTCAAGCCATGGCTTTGAAGAAGGTGGTGAGACCACAGAGAAATGTGTTTCTGGGCATGCTTCAAGTTGGGTGTGCAGCTGAGAAAGGAGCTGGTTTGGTGAACTGTCCCTAACTCACCGGTCAGAGTTTCTGGTGGTTTAAGAGAGGTGTACTTGGCACTGCCTCTTTGGTTATACTCAAGGAGTTTGAAAGAAATTAGTTTTGACAATAAGGCAAGCAGCATTTTTATTTTTCAGCCAAGGTGAAGGAGACTTTGCAAATGAATACACCTAAATATTCCATTTTGGTTTTCCTCCCAGCGATATCCCCTTTTATACATGCAGGAAATATCACTGCGGTCAAAAATACCTCAAAGAATATGTAAAGACCTTCTAAATGCAAAACCTCAAAAACTTAGTCAAACCTGGTAGGAGATACATTGTGATTTGCGTTTTGGAGAGACAATGAGTCACCTGTGTCACAAGGGAAGCGGGAGTTCACATTTCTATTTCTGGGTTATGGGGGTCATGTATAAACTGTAATGCAGTCATTTGATGCTGGAACTGCAGAACATTTTGGCCTAATCATTAGAATTTTCTTTCCATCAGTTGCACTCTTTGCATTGCAAACTTTGGAGCTGTCAGGATCAGGCAGTTTTTTATTATAGCATATTAATTACTTGCTATTCAGATATTTGGCGGGGAGGTACTGCTTACACAAACTGAGCTGATCTATCTTTAAGACTGCCTGTGACGGATCAGGTAAGTGTTTTTTTAACCCTGGCAAAAGAGCCAGCCATGGTTAACTTGAAAAGCCTGAGCCAAAGTAGAGGGAAGCATACTGCACTAAAATGGGCATAAAACAAAGAGAAACTTAAATGTATTTTCCGGGGATTATAGAAGATTGTGGACTTGACATTTTGCAGTGAGGAATACAAAAATATTTTGTATGATTCATGGAATGACAATTCCTCCCCTTTTAAATATAGGGAATATCATTGCAGTCAGAAGTACCTTGTGAGGGGGGTGGACTTTTTAAATTCAACATAGCCAGCAGTAGAAAGTCAAGCAGTGAATGGACATCTTTGGAAAAAATACACTTGGGCTGGCTCACCACAATTTTGTGAGCCTTGTGCAGTGTCTTCTAGGAGAGGAGAGATGTGGCTGGTGGTGAAATCTCCGTTGCTGGTCTCGTACCTGTGTACTGTAAAAGTCACCCAAGTAACCAGCAGATAGCAAGGATAGACAGCACTGTGTCATCTAGCAGTTTTCTTTTCCTCACATGAACTTTTCACGGAGCAAACCTCTGTAGGTGAGGACAGGATGGCTTTGGGGCGGAAAAGAGCAGAAGAAGGAAGTGGGGAAAGGTTTTCTGGGCTCTGGAGCATGAGAAGACAAAAGTAAAAGGATCAGGATGGGTCAGATGGAAAGGTGGCTCTGACTTGAGTGTGGTGATTGTCATTTTTTTGTACATGGTTTGCATATGCATTACCTGACAAAATGTAGAAACCTTATTCTCAGTGATGTCACCGTGGCAGTGTAATATAATTTGCACCTAATGCAAATCAAGATGCCACCTTTTTCTAATAGAGAAAATAAGTTAATCATCCTGTTAAGAAACTTGCATAAATGTATTACGATTTCATGCCATATGATACGGTGGTAATTCAAGAGTGAAACCCTTTGTACATTATTAAATGAAACACTTTTAAAAACATGTGACTTAACTGTCGCTCTGTCCTTCTGGGTCTTGCGGCGGGTTGGAGGAGTGAGCTGATGCGTCGGTGCGATAGTTGCCATCACTCTGGTGAGCATTGGCGTTATTCCCAAAGCACCCGCAGCCCCTTCCACGTGGAGGAGAGTGCATGTTTAGAGGCATGAATAGGAGTTTAGGCAACAGGGCGGTTTGCGTGACTGACACCACTGAGTAGCTTTCCAGCTATTGTAATGAGAGCTTAGTTATCCTTTAGTAAGGTGTGTGGCTGAATGAGGCTGGGCAGAAGCAGAAATGAAGAGCAGTATGGGATCCACCAAGAGCTTAGGAGTCCAGTAATGTGCGCTCCAAGTGAAAATGCTACATGGGGGATAGATCCTGCCTCACTTTTAATGCGGAGAGAGAAGGGAAGAGGAGCAATGTAGGCTTGGGTTCTTTGATCTCTTTATAAAATACACTGAAGCTTTTCTTACCTTGAAGGGAGCTGAGGTTTTTAAAAGTGAAGGTGTTAGAGTGGAAGGCTGTAGTGCTGTCATTCAAGAGGTGAAGTAGATTCCACTCTTCAGGAAGTCACAGCAAAACTTCACGTGTGGAGCCCACTGACCTGTGTGACTAAAGGATATTTTCCAGAAAGTCATACAGTCTTTATTTGAAATTTTAATAAATGGAGTATCTAGCACTTCCTTTGGTAGTTTGTTTCAAAGGTTAATCACCCTCTCTGCTAGAAGAAGAAGCATTAATTCTCATTTACATTTATCTAGCTTCAGCTTCTAGTCATTGGTTCTTGTTATGCCATTCCCCATTAGATTAAATAGGCCTTTAATACTGGCATTTTCTCCCTGAAAAGGTACAGCTTTGCTGTAATCAAATCTCTTCTTGGTCTTATTTTGAAAAGCTAAACAGTTTTAACTTCTTAAGTCCCTCACTATAACACCTTTTCCCAGCTCTCAGTTAAACGTTATGTAGGTTCTCCAGTTGTATTTTATTCTTGGAAAAGGAAAATGCCAGAATGCTATGTGGTGTTCTGGTATTGCTCCCATCAATGCAATACTTAGAGGTAAAGTTATCTTTCTCCTAGTTGTTGCTCCCTTTCTCCGACCCAGGGTTACATTCGATATCTTTGCTGCAGTCTGTGTCACATCTTCGCCCGCTCCAACTTATTTGCCTTTTTTGAGAGGAAAGGGACACCACATCATTAATTGTTGGAGAAGGGGAGAGTTTCTCTTTATTTTCCTTTTATATGGTCTCTAATAAACAAAGAAACTACATTCCAAAGAAGAAAATAAAAATTTAATGTGGCAGTCCAGGGATTATGGAAGGAATGGGCACTTTTAATGGCAAGAAAAGATCTACTATGTTATGTGCTTTTGCTTTATTGCCAGTAGGAGACCTGCTAGAATTATTTGTGCTTCATCTTCAGCTAATTCTTAAGCCCAGTGGGGAGCAGCCACTGAGTTTGAGGTCAGGTTTGCAGAAATAAAGCTCTGATATAGCAATCTAAACTCTGAAACCACCCTGTGTAAAAGTATCAAGAAGCCATTTGTGAAATGATTTGGTAGCATCTAAGGACACCTTTATAAAGGAGATTTCTACACTTCTCTAGTTGTAGAACTGACCGTGCTGTACAACATCGTGTGAACTCTCTGCAGCCAACTGTCTTTCATGTCAAATTTGCTTGTCTTTTGCTTGTCAAATTGTAGCATTTGGGTTATTGATTGCTGGTTCTGTTCGGCTCCCAACAGCACTTTATCAAAGTCATTTCCAGGTTATGTGATTGTACCATGTTTGTCTGCCTGTTTTTCCTCAGTGAATCTGCTGGAAAAATCTGCTAGAGGTGGAAAGGTCTCAGATCATTATCCCTATGCATTTCATAAAGTGAAGTAGCTGGGTGGAGGAGCTCTGCTTGGAAGGTCTGTAGCGTGGGCTCCCCCCAGCAAAGAACAGGGAAAAGGTCTTGCACGTTCTTGCCATGAGAAATGGATGCGACTGGAGCTCGAGCCTTAGCCCAGGTGTACAGCTTCTGTTCCTTCTTGCTTGTTGATGCCGCAAGCTCACATGGGGCATCTTCTGCTGCGTTTTGGTTCCTTTCATGCAGTGCATCTACAGGGCATCCTTTTCCAAATTAAATTACATTTTGTCGTGCTTCTTTCTAAGTAGTACTCCAATACTGAACAGACTGACAGGATGCAATGAAAGTACAGTGTACTTTGTAATAATATAAGAGGTAGACATGCATGCACGCAATTAAAAAAAAGGCTTTCAGAAGAGTGTTGCAGTGTCAAATTAAGCATGTGGAAGTCACAAAATGCCAGAGGTTTAAGGCTGTTTCATGCTGTTTTAATTTAGTTCTTTCATGTGTATGATTTATAACGCAGATGTTAGACTGACAGGTGCCTATTATGTATATTCAGCCTGACACCAGCTTATTTTGTCATTATAGTGAGATAGTGCCCAAGGACCAAATCTGTGTTATGAGGTGGATGAGCTGTTGCATACAGAATTCTTCATTCACTGGTTACACTGTGCCATCTTAGCATTTTTAATTTAATTATTAAGCGTGCGGGGTAGGGGGCAGGGAGAAGGTGGGACAAGGTGCCAAAATACAGCACTTGATGCAAACTGCCTCACACAAATGATGTGCAGAAGACTCCTTTGCATCCACAGCAGGGACCAGACCTTTTCAGTTCATGAGGCAGCAGGTAACTCTTTGCTAGCGAGGAGACCAGCAGCCAGGCTGAACGACTGTGAGGTTCTCAGTCACCCCGGTCTCTCTCCTGCCAGCAGAGCATTGCTGAGAGGTCCCTAAATTTTAAATTCTGGGTGAAAGCATGCTCCCAGTCTTTCCTTGACCACCTTTTTCTGCCACTGCCCTTCCCTTCCCTCCCCAAGGTAGTCAGTCCTGCATGTATCGGTATGTATGAACAGTTTTACAGAAGTGGTATAACATGGCCGAATTTGGATAACACCTCAATGTGCATGTGCTCCTGACACTAGGGTAGCAGCTAAGCTGTGTTTTGTTGATCCAAAGCATGATCATGCTCAGGCTTTTCAATAATGTGAATTCTAAATTCTTACACGTGAACTGGATAGTAGGGAGAATAGAGATTTGGTTTTTTTCTCTAACACTGACTCTCCGGGAGAAAAAAAAAAATTAATGCATGTATTAGTCTTTGAAAATCTTGGCCCCAAATATTCAAAGTTGGTTAAATTGTGAGTACTGAAATTATCATATGAAAGTACGGCACTGCTTTAGGGGGATATAGTTCTGCCAGCTGTCAATATAATAGCATAAACTGGTACATGTAATTTGATATTTCATTATGTAAAACCTGCTGAAAGAGTTCCTCTGAGTCCTTCATGTTACAAATTTGCTTAAGTTGAGTTCCTCCTCATGAATTTCAGGCTAGTGAATTCCAGTTATAAGAATTATGTATGATATAAGCTCTGTTTAGTAATTGTTTTTTAAGATTTAAGTGGTGGTTCCCTGCCCTGGTGAAGGCTTCATATATTGCATCTTCAGTGATGAGGGAGCCCATTTGACATTGTTTAGTCTTTATTGGGAAAGATACTGCATCAAAACAAGAAGTTTAGAGTTCATGATGCAGTGCCCTTTTTGATATTCCAGATAAATAATTCCATTTTAATCTCACAGTAGGAAAACAACTGATTGAGATTTAATGTCATATACAAGGAGCTGCACAATGTGTTAGTTATTTGTCAATCTGATGGAAGAGCAAAGGAGTTTGCTTCCTTTGATTCCAGCCATGCTATATTTTATGACTGACTTTTACTTGTTTTACTCATTCCAGATAAAATCTGTCATGATTATACATCAGAAAACATTTCATTATTCCATCCATGAGAAATAACTGTAGTCAGTGCAGAAGCAACAGATTGCTGCCTCTCGCAAGCTTTATGGAAGTGTGTTGTAATGGGATCGAGTAGCCTGGATCGATAGTCCTCCCTAGTAATACAATCCGCTGTCAGATAACTTCCAACAGCTTTACAGATTTAATGAACTCCCCGGGTTGATGATAAAAATATAATGTAAGGAGGAAACTAAAACAGCATCATGTATTAGATACAGCCCTAGGCAACATTTTATGACCGTCTTTTCTTCAGTTGTATATTTTTAATTATAAAGCCAGTATGCATCAAGCACGGTCCTGAAATTCTCCATCAGTGAAATTCATCTTGCTCTTCTCAAGTCAAGGGTAAGGAGACTTCATGTAGGGAACTAAATGAGAGTTTCAAGCTCTGCGTTCACGTGACTTTAGTGGTAGTACTTCAACCTGTGAGCTGAAGGAGAAGCCATTTCTCCTAGTGCCCTCGTTGGGGCCATTAAACTCTTTTGGAGGAACATCCTTTGTCTCCAGTCCCCTTCTGCCCCGTCCACAGTAGCATCTTAATTCCCACAGGTTTTTTGGAACTGAGGAAGTCACAGGAGGAAGCACGAATCTGTGGTTACCCAATCAATGAGAGCAAGTGTCTGAACTGCTACTAAAAATATTGTTTAGGAGTAAGCAGTAAGTAAAGTCTTAGGTAATTAGACCTATTGTAAGGAGTGTATCTACTACTAAGAAGCAAACTGCTTAGGTAAGACTCTGTATAGGAGTAACCTTAAGCGTGCCTGGGTGTGAGCACACCGATACAAGAGTTAAGGATTTTTGCCTATGATAGGAAGGTGGAAAGCTATATAAATATCTTGAAGAAACATTAAAAATTACTTTCCTCCCTAGAAAAAGGTCAATAAAAAATTGCCAGTGCCATGCAGTAAGAGCTTATTTTTTCAGATTTTCATCCAAGTAAACAGGAACTCTCATGTAGGTCTCGGACATGACACAGTACTTTGTCTAAAGGTTAGGAAAAGCAAATGTAGCAGCAGTGTGACCTCTGGACAGCCTGAAAAAGATACGGTGTGGTTGTTCTTATTTCTTCCTCTCTTCTTTGCTCTCCAAATGATAAAAGAAAGTGGCGTTGTGACGATGCTACTGACTAAATTTCTGTTGGGTGTACCTAGATTTCCTCCCAGTAGTTTTGATGCGGCGCCTCAGTGGTGCTAAGCTCTGTCATTCACGTGCTGCTGCCGTTCAGCCTTCCTCTGCCCCTTTCTGGTGGTGGGAGTGCGGCCATCCACCTGGGTGCTGCTGCCGAGCCAGAGCTCAGGTGGTGCCAACGTCCTGGTAGCGCACTCTTGAAACAGGCACTTCCTTCCATAGCTGGACTTAATCCATTTGATGTGCTCAACCCCAGGAGAAAAGGTAGGGCTTATTGCTTTCTCACTGAGCGGTCAGAAGGATCAAAGTTCAAGGTGCTGTTGGAGAATTCAGGTGTAGGTTGGCTCTTGTGGCCAGGCCTTGGACCACCTGAGACAAGGTTACCTCCAGAAGGGCAGTGGACAAGGTAATCCAGGAGCCATAGAGGCTTCCTGATTAAGATTCACATCTAACAGGAGGCCAGATGGAGATGTGTCCTTTCCTGAGCCAGCTTCACAAAGAACAGTAGATCTCGAAAAGGGATTTGGCCCAGATGTTCCAAAAACCACAGTGTTTCATCTGTGCATCCCAAGCAAGCCCCATCCCCACTGCTGCAGCTTGATGACAAGGGGAACCTGTGGACCCCCACCGTGTGGGGAGTTGCAGAGGAGGTGGCTGGCCCTCTGCTCCATCCATCAGGCTGACAGTGGCCATAAAAAAGAGAAGGAGTGTGTATGTGTGATACGCAGAAGTGTCAGATGTTTCTTCCCTGAACAGTCTAATTTTTGGCCTTTTTCAAAAGACCAAAGTGCTGCCTGCACTGAGTTACTAGAGAAACAATGTTCATAAAAATGTTGACACTGCTTAGTGTCATACAGGCTTGATTGGTAACGTTAGTGGAAAGAAGGCAAAATTTATGTAAACAATTGAGTTTTGTTAGAATTATTGAAAAAGGGAAACATCTTCAAAGCAATAAAAGCAAGAAATTATATTTATGGCAGTACCAGAATTCCTGGGGAAATAGTGCATTAAGTAAACAGGAACCATATTGTGTGTTTTGTTACCGTGCTTTTTACAGATCAGAAGCTTTTAAACCAAACTGGATCGCACTGGCCCATAAAAGTGAATTCTTCCCTTTTGGCTTAGATATATTTCCCAGCAGAAAAAATGGAAGCAAGAGCAAAAGATTGGAGTGAATGTGTAAACTGAATTTTTAAAGAGGAGGTCCACTTAATTCTCCTTACATTATTTCTCTGTATGATCCAAGCTTCAAGGGTTGGCAGATGTTTTTATAGGAATCCTTTGTATGTTGGACAGACAGCATTTCATGCATGCTGTTAGACCTACTAAGTTTTTCTTAAGGAACCTGACTGCTACTTGAGCCACAATTTCCAGTGCAATTCATTCTTGTTCAGCTCTAGAATTTACCATGTTAGTGACCTGCTGCTGCTTAGAAGAAAGAAACATCTCATAGCGTCAGTGAAGACTACTGAGATTCCTCAGTGCTAACTGCATTGATTAACCTTGAGTGATTTTGAGAGTTGACTGGTCTTTTGATGGGACTCAGTTTGAAGGGACATTGTTTTTTGTTGCAAAGAGCTTGTTGGTTTTGAAACACCTTAGGGGAAGTAGGCATATTTTGTTGAAAGAGGGAGAAGGAACCTGTGAACTGACTATAATAAGCTTTTAGCTGAATACAGTAAGCTGAACATAATTGGTTAATATGTCTTTTGGGAAATCATATTCCGGTATTTCTATAGGAATAGAGATGTTTCTTTCAAAAATGAGGGCCTTCCTTTTGGGACTATGAGCTGTTGGCTGTTTACTGGCCCACTAGCTTGGACGAGGAGTGACGTACCTTCCCTGATGAAGTTCCAGTCAACACAGGGATGCCAATAGAGAATGAGACTAGCAAGCCGCATCACAGCTGTGCAGTTTAATACTGGCAGTATTGAATGCAGGCAAACGGGCGTAATACCTTCTCTTGGACACAACTTGAAGCAGTAACCCTGTTTTTTCTTCTCTTTAACTCCTCTTTCATCATCGTTTTCTGTATTACATTTTTATCAATCTTCTCTTTCTGTGTTATGTAGGAGCAATTCAGCCAGCTGGATAACATGGCCATCTAGTCGGCGTACGTAAGGAAGCCTGCAACACATCTACCTTGTACTTGCAGAATGCTTTGATCCATTAAGCATCAAAATGTAAACTGTACTTCTTCACAAGTGTTTAAATATGTATGTATATATAAACTGATAATAGTCGTGTGCTGAAGGAGAAAAGAAGTTGGAAAAATCTAGTTATAATGGCAAAAGTCAAGAAAAGTATCAGTTAGTAATACACTGATTAAACTCCTACATGTGCCTCAGTCTCATGAATTGCAGTTGTTTCCTGGTAGGAGCTTCACAGAAAGGTATAATTATTTAGGCCTGTCTGAAGACTTACGTGGAATAACCCTTCCTAGCTTTAATGAGAAAACAGAAGACCCAAAGGCAGGTGACATGACTCTCAGGATTACTCTTGCCCCAATCAAATCATTTGTTGCTGTGGTCTGGAGGGAAACTGTTCTTGAGTTTTTACCAAATTAAGCAAGAGCTCCTGGAAGTGTACATGTTTTTTCCTCAATGTTTAATCCTCTTTGTAACTTCCCTTTTCAAGTCTTAGTCTCACTAGCTTCTTAAAGCACATCAATAGTAGAATTGCTCATTGCTCATTTTAACTGTCGGAAATATGTTTTTAGCATATGGTATCACCTTCATTTACACAGAGCAGATATTTTTTATCATTATTATCCCTACAAAGTTCCTTTTGTGTGATCACTTGCAGAATTAAGACTCTTTTTCAGTTCAAAGATGCCCAAAATTCAGCTTTCTATTTCATCTTCATCCTGGGGGAGATGAGCTTGTCTAAGGTGAGATTCAGTTTTCTGGTCCTGGAGTCTTATGTGATTTTTAGTAGCAAAACTTTTTCTCTTCTAACTCTTCTACAGCAATCATTTTTTTATAAAGCTTACCTTTGATCTTGGTATGCTTTCACTCTTACAGTGCATTCTGAAGGAAAACTTGGCAACAGCTGTCACAACCTAATGAACAACATCGCTGAATATCAAAACTAACGCAGGGTTCTGTGAGTGTGGTGACTTGTTCCCAAGAAATGTCAACTCTCTTGCTATGCAGCATGTAGCAAATACAGTTTATACAGCTCTCTCCTAGTATGCAACTGCTATTCTGCAGCCTAAAAATAAGACATAACTTTTATAGGTGACAAAAAGCAATAATATTTGGTTGAGGTATTAATAGATGAAAATATCACCTCCATGTACAAAAAGTCTGCGCTCTGCTGATATCAGCATTTTATAAGAGACAACCTGCGTGTTTCTTTTTGATGAATTTCTTCTCGTAGCCCTAAGGGTGTCTATAGAGAAGATTAAGACAAAAGAGTTTTTTAGTAGCAAAGCCAAAATGCAATCTGTCCCACCTTTCCAGAGTTTTTTCACAGAGGAACATTTACGCCCCAATGCCCATGACCAATTTTCCCAATAGAATACCTAAACCATGCAACTAAAAAGAAAATAATTTCGAATTTATGAAAATGCAAGAGAAAGACAAAGATTGGCATTAACAAAAATGCAGAAAGTTTTAAAGCAGCAGGCTTGGCTGGATTTCACTACACTGAACAGATTTGCTAATTGTATTTTATTAGTTCAATCTTGTTTTCTTAGCATGAAAGATTAACAACAGATCTTTTTTTTTCTTTCCCTGTTTGAAGCAGGAGCTCTCCTGGGAGCTCTATCCAGACAAAGCCATATTAAATAACAGTTTATGAGAGTTGGATTGGATAAAATTTGGAGATGATTGATGACATGATTGCTACTGGTTGTCTGTGGGATGTCTCAAGCTTTCGACTTTTCTGCTGGGAGTTCCATGCGTAATACTCGTGCTACATAGATCTCAACAAAGCAGCCCTAGAGAGCCACAGTGTTTAAATGTCCCTTTTAACAATAATATTCATGGTGCACTAGAGATAGCTTTGCTAGAGCTGAGCCTTTATGGAAACATCTGTTATTCAAATTTTGGTTTTGTTTTGTTGGGGGTTTTTATATCGAAGTATATGTGTATATATACTATGGCAGAGAATCAAATCCTCTTGATTTTTCGTAGGTCTGTCCCACAATATGATAGTCCCATGTAAACATCAACTCTGAGCATAGAGTGGGGAGGAAAATGTGATATTCAGTAAAAGTGCTAAATTTCAGAATACTTGAGATAGTGTATATACCTGTCCCCAGACCACTCCGTAACTTTTCTAGTTAGGACATTAAATATGTCTGTGGCTAAGTTTGAAGCTTAGCACCTTTGTCCGAAGAATTAAAATAGCACATCTGAAGGTACCCCAGTGCCTATCTAGTTCTTACTGATCCCATTGTACTCCAGGGAAGAAGTGTTTGTGGAGAGTAGCTATTGCCTGCTGTAGTGCAGCAGAATGGGGTGGACACAGAAGCCCCAGCATGGGTCAGTGTAAGGGTATTATAGGAATCAATCAGGGCTTCAAGCAAAATAAACTTGGACTCTTCCCTGGAAATACATTTGCAGGGAAGAGTATAGTACTGCTCATCAGCGAATATAGATTCAAAGGAAAGTGTTCACTGCTGTTGGATGTGGCTCCTCACCAAAAAATCAGTGTACCTAATGCAGGATTGAAGGTATGAGAATCACAAATTTTGTAATTTTACTGCTTTGTTGAATTTTTAACATTTAAGAAACACCACTTTCATTAAATAATTATTTCTGTGAAGCATACCTCACAGTTCAAATCTTAAGGTTTATCCTCTTTGTATACCTTTTTGTCTTTCAGGACAATTATAATTACTGTAGAAAACCTCATTGTCGTGATTAGCACTTTATCAATGGGTCTCAAAGCACTACCTAAAGGAGCTAAGAATCATTATCCCTGTTTTGTGTGTGAGGAAGGAGTCAAGCGATGATGAAGAGACTGGCAAAGGACAACGGGAAGTGTATAACAAAGGCCAGAACAGGAACAGAGCCAAGGACCAGCCTCATATATTATCCAGGAGGCTGTTCTTCCCAAGTCTTTGCTTTCTAATGAGGTTTTCTCCCAAAGATTAATATGCAGGTTATGTCGTTTAGTTCTGTGTTTTTCACTGACACAGAGAACTGCAAAGCATAGGATTTATGTTTAATACAGCACTTAGGCACGTATTTAAACACTGAGCAACTGTCTCCCCTTGAAGTCCAGTGCTCTTTACCCAGATGTTTATGTGCTGAATCAGCCATTTGCTACATTACACTCCCTAAAGCAGAAGAACAAAATGATCTATTGGGTTCTTCCCTTTCCACGAAGATGACTGTGGCAAAAAAATAGAACAGTTTGGTTATTTATACCAATGACAATTATCAAGTCGGATTTTTCTGACAAAATGACTTTTCCTTTCCCTTCCCTTCACGTGTGCTATTCTGTTTGGAGCATGATAGATGTTTCTAATCAAAATGTGTCCCATCTCCAACTAGGTGCAGACTAAGCCATCTACTACCCCCAGAGGGTCATTTAGATAATTGAATCTGAATTGCCTTTTCAAGACGTCTTTCCCTCCCTCTTGAGTGCGGAGGCAACTTGTGATGACCAGTATCCAACCTTGCGTGTCTCAGGAACTCCAGACTAGGTAGGAAAGGCCTTTTTGGCTGTTAGGGAGAGGGAACATACCTCCTTTTTTTGTAAGTGTGGTTAAACTTATCAATAAAAGCGTATGTCAACGTGTCTTCGCTAGAGGTTACTCTAGCAGGTAGCGCTGCTGAAACCTGGGTGTGCACAGGAATGAATCATTCAAGACAACGCTGTTTTTATACGATGTTCCACAGTGCGTCCTCAGACTGGAGAGAGCTGACATGTTGTTTGAAAAGGTCACCTAAAACCTATAGGCAGTTGGCAATTACTAATATTTATTACTTGTCTAAAGAAGTTTACGTGCAGATACTTACTCCGTAAAGGTTGTGAGCTGTAGCAGATAAAACTGATAAAAGTTCCTGTTCTTATCTGTTCGGAGCTTTTTCCCCTTTCTCTTCCTTCTTAGAACTTATTCTGCGCATCATTTTTTTCTAGTTTTGCTGAACGATTTGGAAGTGAGGGGAAATTATATTACTATTATTATTATTTGGAGCTACACAATTATACTATTAAGGTTAATGATGCCAGCAATTAAAAGTCATCTAGTTATTTGGAAACTGTCAGTTGGGACAAATTGTTCTTTAATGTCTCTACACATGGATTACTTTGATGGGAATGTAGGAAATCGGTAGGTCAGTGTAATATTTCTTGTTGCTTTTTGCTGTCAGGAAGCTTTCCCTGCTGTCCTTGAAAAGTATTGTAGGAAAGTATAAACCACATTATACCACCCCTTATCTTTCTTATGGGTATTAGTTACAAATATTCTCATTAACTCGCTGTCAATGAATTATGAACCAGCTATTTATGGTACAGAATTATAAATTGTCTGGGACTGTTTGTGCTCATGGGTTTCTGGCTCTGCAATTTGCCTCCTTTTTACAAAACTGTTAATAAAACACGCCTGGATTTCTAGAGGATGAGTGGCTTTGTCATGTATGCCTCCCAAATAAAATTTTCCTTTTCTGTAAGATGTTGCATTGCTTGAAATTTTTGTCCTCATCAAAAGAATAATGGCAAATACCAGGCCAGTTGCTCAGCTTTGCTCATACAGAGCTACAAGTCCACATGCAGCCAAGAGGGAGGAATATCTATAAGCTCAAAATTTTGCAGTCACTTGTTTTGATGAAGTCCGTGGTATTTAAAACCTAGGCGGGAACACTGGTGTTTTCTGCCTTTCCAAGCTCTGTTTTGACTGTTCACTAGACATCCCTCAGTGAGCATATGTAGGGATACCTGCAGTGCATTTCCCTAGAAGATTGTCAGGTTTATTTTGGGCAATTAGATGTGACAACATCAACATTTAGAGTATTGCTTGTATTCCCTGTACTTAGTAAAGAGAACAGCTGGTTAATACTGATAATATATTGAAATGAACACATATGGATGCACAAATACATACAATTATCTAGGGAATAGTTGGCATGATTTTATGATGCTACTCTCATGCCAGCTAACAATTAAAGGTTAAAAAAAAAAAAAAAGGTTTCATTTGTTTCCAGTCTCAAAGTGATAAAAGGAAACAAAAGATCTATGTCTTGATCTAGGAAACACTTCAGGTTAAAATGCTATTTGAATGCCTAAAGTGAAGGACAGCATAGTAGAAAGTACTTAACACCGCACTGCAGAATGTTAACTATAGCAGCAATAGGGGGTAGATGCTACCCTACCCACTCTGTGCAACTTGCAGCAAAAAAAAAAATCCACAGCAAAACCCCAACCATATCTCGCACTTTATTTTCAGTACAGGTGAAATACAGTGTTTAAGTGGGAATGCGGATAGTCGTCTTGGAATTAGAGCAGCGCTAATGAACTGCTGGTGAGCTTCAGTGAGAGCCTACGCAAAGCACCTAATCACAAAGACCCGTCTTAATGAACCTACTGGTAGTAAATGGGGTACTTGCTGGAATTGCTCCATCTCTATGTTCCTTTAAAGGTGTGAATATGTTTTATTGATTCATCCTGCAAAGCAGGGGAGCTGGAATGAAATGGAACCAAATGCAGAAAGATTTGGAGAAGTTTGGTTTCTTTGTTGTACCCTGTTGCAGCTTCCCTGCCAACCTTTCCTTTCCCTTTAAAGGAAACTAAAATCTCACTGAGGAGTCTTATACTCAAAAATAGTTTGTTTTAAGCAGCGAAAAAAGTTCTTTGGGTTTTTTACCTTTGTTGCAAACAGAGATCCAGTTTGCAAACAGCTCTCTGAACTAGCTCAAGTCTGAATTTTACAAGAAATGAAAAATCCTTCTACTTTTAATAAGAAACTCCAAAAATGGTTTCTTCCCCAAAGGCTAGAAAATGTAAACTACTGATTCATTTTTGTTTTCCTAAATAATCACATAGTTCAACATAATTATCCACTGAATATTGTTTATTTAGTCTTAATATTTAATTGCTCATGTGAAACAATTATCCAGGTTTTTGCCACAACTTTGAAATCTGTTTAGGAAAATAAATACTATAATTAGAAATTAAAAGTCCTGTTGCTTGGTATAATAGCTACATTAGTTTTAGCAATAAAGTGGAGCTAAGCTTTGTTCTTTAATTACTATATTATTATTTTTCTTAATATGTATGTGCCCCATGCCTGTTTCTTGCCTGGGGCATCACATTTGCAGAAGCTGGTCCTGAGACTATCTCCAGCCAGTTTTGCGTGTACACCATGGTGTATAGTTCATAAAGGAACAGGTGACTGCTTACACTGGTAGAACGAAAGGGTAAATGAGAAAACATTTAACTAACCACAGGAAACCTAATTATAATCAAAATTGAGTTATATTTTCTCTTAATTTCTGAAATATTTTTGGCATGGGAATTATTTCTGCATCACTAGCTGTAATTGTTTCTTAAGTATATATATAAACCTTTTCACAGTTGCAAGTTTCAGCGTCAGATAGGAGAATCATTTCAGGCAAAGGCTGAGTTGCAGAGCTACTAATTCTGGATACTGTAAGGGTGTAGCCTCTCAGTTTGGTCCATAACAGTACTTTCCTCAAGCACAATTTTGAATTGAAATATATGCATGGGTTTGGGATTTCCCAGCACAATGGGTTCAGATCTGAATGTTGTAGCTTGGATCGAACTATGGTTTAGGTGCAGGAAAAATAATTCTCATGATTGTGACCCCTACCAAATGAATGTCTATCAAGATCCTAATGAAATCTCATTCATTTAGCTAGCGTGATGTTTTTAATGAAGCAGAGCTAAACTCTAATCAGGTAGTAAAGCAGAGGACTTTCTGTCCATGCTCAACACAGCACTGAAGAGCAGTAAATCAGAGGTGGTGAACTTAGGGATAATTGTGTGTCATAGGTGCAGGAGGTCTCTTAGAGTTACTGGTGGACATTGACTGTGGGAGGCCGTTCCTAAATGGCTTCTGAGTTACTGCCCTCAGGACTGCGATGGTCAACTCTGCTCGACAATGCTGACCAAGCACATTATAAGGCAGATGAGCAATGTCACTCTGACATTCGTGCTCAAGATATCTTGACTTAGCAGCTTCTTCAAGCCAATGTAGAAGGATCAAGAAAAATAAAAGGGATTTATGTAGGATGTGTTAACTCATGTATTAGCCCCCTGGCCCCTGACAACAGCAGCATCTGTTTTGTCTCAGCCAAAGCCAAATACCATAGTATTTGTTTTTTCAGGGAGTGAATACTGCATTGCCTAGAAAGATCATTCCTGGTGAGAGGCTTAAGGACCCACAGGCATCCTTTCTGCCTCAGTGATGCCTGTGTGTGGGAGAAGGAATTGCCTATCTACCTTTCCAAGGAATGTCTGACAGCAAGTATTGCCGTTCTCTGTGCTCCCCTGACCACAGAGAGACCTTCCATGTTGCGGCCGAGGGGGTTGTAGGGAGCCCACTGGCAAGAGCCCTGACAGCAGCTTAGCTGCAAGGACACAGACCACTAGCAGTTCCCACTGGTGCAGGAGGTTGGACACTGGCCAGGCTGATGAAGAAACGTACAGGACTGGCACCCTCGAGACGCTGCTTCAATACATCCCTGCATCAGGGGCTGTCCCTCGGGTTTCCACGCAGAGGATAAAGCTTATCCCAGGAGGACAAGAATCCCCGTTGATGGAGGGAACACAAAGTCACCTAACACTTTGCCTGCGCAAAAAGATAAATCAAGCTTTGCATTTTTAGTCTGCTGCTTCTTCCTCTTTAATTACTGTTGATTCAGATCTGAGGATGCATTTCATTAATTCTGAATACCTTTGGCAATGGCTTGCTAAAATCTATGAACAATGTGTAAAAGTAGACTGTTTTGGTCTGATAAACAAAAAAATCACTTGCCACATGCACCGTTTGTATCAGAGGTTATTGAAGAGACTGAAGGCACTTCAGTATCTTCATTGGACTTGATGCCACTTTTATGTTTCCTGGTTCTGTCTGCTAAGTTTCAGTGGAAGCCAAATTCCTCCACTAAGGGGAGCGTGTGAAGTAGTTGCCAGTAATAAGACTTGAGCCAGAGGATGACAAGTGAGCTGAAGAAGCCCAGCAGCAATGCTTCTAAGAGTAGGGTGTCACAGAGATCATTTTAAGGCTGATATTGATTAGGGGAAGATGAATGTGTCTTTTAATGGTATTCTTTGGTGTATCATTGATCTTCATAGAGCCCTACCAAGCTGCCTTCAGGTGCTTCACGGAGAGCGCCATACGTCGTAGCCTGTGGCTGCGCGGTGATAAATTACACGGCACCGAGCTGCTACTGCGTGCTTCCCTCTCCCTTCAGGCTCTTCACCAAAAGCCTGCTTGCTGCACTGGCCCGGCAGCAGGCTCCTGCTGAACTTCACTTGCACTCAGCTTCTCTGTGTTTTTTTATGTCTCTGGCAGGGCAGATTAGTCTGCTGTGGTGACCAAGTAAAGCTTCTGAATTTTAGTTAGAATGTCGTAGGAAAGCGGCTTACCCCTTCTACACAATTAATTGCTTGGAAGTTAGGTTTTCTGTTTGTATTTGTTCTCACATCGGCAGGACATGCTACAAAACAAACATTAGGATTATGGCTGTATCGATCGCCTGGATTGATCAGGCCTGATCCCCTACATCATGCTGACTGTTCCTCTCATGGTGAGAAGGTAGCAAGTCTGTTACTGAAGGCAACCCCGAGCAAGAACGGCGTCCAGTACTAGACACTACACAAAATTTGTCAAACAGATTACAGGCATCTATTTTAAAATTTAGTATGTTTAAATAAAATCTGATTAAAGGGTATTCTAAATTTTGTGAATCATAATTATTTCTGAACAGTACTTTCCTTTTATCGGGCAAGTTTTGTGTTTCATATGGCATGAGTAAATAAACATTGTACAGAATGGCTTCATGAAGAATCCATACTGCAGAATTAAAATAATGTGATCATACTCACTTTTTCTTGTTAAGGCAGCTGGGTAACTCACACGCTGCAATTTAATGCTTCTTTATACGCAGTAAAAATTCATGCCAGCAGTTCGATAACCAATATGTTTTGTATTGCTTCTTGCCGTGACATAGAATGAGGCTGTTTCTGAAAATCTTTTAGTTGAGTGCTGTGCATATGGAGAATATTAACTATGCACGTATTCTGGAGATGCCTCTTTGTAAGAAAAATGTCAGATTTTTTTCATAATTTTTGTAGTCTTCATTCTGATACATCAACAAGCCACCATGAATTACACAGATACATTTGTTTGTACATATTTTGCATTAATGTAGCTTTGAGACATACTCTTTCACAATAAAATGCATTTAGCATGAATACTTAAATAAAACTTTTCTTACCTAGGAAACGTAATTAGGTGGGGAGCTCCCAGGAGCGTGATGTTGAGTTAATGGCGATGAAAGTATCAAGAAGGCTTAAATACTCCAAAATAACTTACTGCATTGTTATTAATTATTTTGGGGTCTAAGTGAAATTATGGAAATGATCAAAAAATTGTACACCTTTCCCTTTTTTAGTTTAAAAATGTAGTCATAGATCTTAAGAAAAAAAAACATAATCTTTAATTTTTTTAAAACATTAAATTCATTTGGTTAATTGATTTTAAAATTAAAAAAAATATATGGTTAATTAAACATTTTTCTCATTGTTGAGAAAAGCAGCAATTATGACATGGTTCAGCTGTGATTTAAGTGTTTCAGCTCATCTTCAGGTGAGGACTAATCTCCATAATGACTTTTGATGGCTCGTGGCAAACCGTGCCTTTAATGCAATAAGGCATAATCATTCTTCATGGGATCGAAGACGTTACACTTATACTTAATATACATTAAGCATGTGTAACAGGATCTCCACGCAGTCTGCGCCAGCGTGGCTCGGGTTGGAGCGGCACCTCCTCAGTGCTGGTTCCTCACCAGCTGTGGTTACCACCTGCAGGATTCCCCTAACAGTGAGCGGTTGAGGCTCGAGTTCGGTGATGGCATCACAGTCTCCGCTTATTTTTTAAAAAAAGTTTTTTTCTGGCTGTCAAACCTAGTGAGAATAGCCGTGGAAGAAGGGACCTGAGTTTGACTGATGGAGGCCCTTGGCATGTACTTCCAACCAGCCTTAAAAAATACATCTGAGAGATGAGGATGGCGGCATCCTTCTCTTTCCAGTTGTCTGTCCTTATGCTTGCCAGCCTGGTCTGACACCGCTTCAGCAACGGCTTGTGGGGTTGAGGAGCATGGCTGTCTTCACTGCTTTTGGCCATCACAACTTCAGCTGGGTGTAGGAAGGACTGCCATCCCTCCCCGGCACAGACCCTGGCTTAGGGGCAAGCCTGTTTCTGACATGGCAATGGCAAGACAGGCCCATAATACAATGATACAGCCAGGGAGGCTTTGAAGGGGATTGCCTTGGTCAGTGACTGATTTCTCTGATGTTCCTCCAGTTGTCTTGAATGATGGTAAGTTCTCTTTGGGACCCTCCAATGGCTTTGGCCATTGGTGGTAGCGTGGGGTTAATTCCCAGCCTGTTCTGCCATCTTGCTGTGCAGCTTTTTTGGGAGGAAGGAATTTGGTGCTGCATGAGGGCTATCTCTTCACCATTTCAGCCAAAACCCATGCAAAAGTATACATATTTTAGATTTTCCTTCAGTTTTCTGCATTCCAGGGGACAGAGGTTTTCGGTGAATGTAAACTCAGTTGCCTGAGAACAGCCCAGAGGCCCACTTGGTATCTCCAGATTTAAAACAATGCTGGGAATCGGAGTGTTCCCCCCCAAATAATTCCTGAGTGTAAATAAGGACTGCTGCAGTCAGGACTCTCTCTTCTGAACTTATCTCACGTTTTTCTTCTACAAGGATTTTTTTTCCCACAACTACCTCAACAATTCAAGCTGCAAATCTGCAGACTCTTGGTACATCAGCTTTTCCTGGTGGCGTGTTTATTAATCTTAGTTGTACTGCATTTCTCCAGGTGGGCAAGTTTGACATATTTGCATTATCAATCTAATGTAAAGCCTTCTGACATAACCAGACTAGCTGAGTGTCTCTCAAGTATTTAAAAGCAAAAAAATTCTATTTCTTATAATTCTCTAGATGTGATGAGTTCTTGCAATTATGAATTTTTCTGTGCTTCTGTCTGTAAATGACACATCGAGGAAAAGCTGTGCTAAATTTTTGCAGTTTGGCACGTGCTTCATGACTATTCTTATCTGTGACAAAGTAAGTAGATAAATAAAATGTTCAGGAGTCCAGGTTTGGCTCTTACATCAGGTTTGTCTTCTGCACTCATAAGCTTCCCCCAGTTAGGTGACAGTTTAATTATCCTAACCGGCAGTTGTGATTACAGAGCACAAGGTGACTTGTCAGGTATCCAGGCATAATCCTGTGTGTATCAGAGGGAAATGCAAATATTAAATGTCAGTTCAGAAAGCTGAATCACACTACACACCGAATGGCTCGCCAGGGCAGAATACGTGCCTAAGTGGTGGTTCCATCATATCCTTGAGCTTTTTCATCTTGTGTCTTCTCCAGGCTGCCCGGTTTCACACCAGGGGAGAGCAGAGCTCCTTACCTACGGAAGACCTGCATTGACCTGGCCTAGAGGCAGCACACACAGGGAAGGCCAAGAGGCTGGGTGGGCAATAGAGAGTTGTCTGCAGTCTCCAGAGATACTTGGTGCCCTTGGCTTCTGCAGCTCCTCAAGGGTCCCAGAAGCCCTGAATCTGCCAGTAAACCTACTGAATTAAGGAGTGGTATCCTCCATGCAGGCTGCTATTACAGAGTTTTGAATTCTTGAGAGCGCTGCCCATTTTCTTTAAGCCTGTGTCTTGGTCTTACTTGAATTTGGCTTTTGCTGGCTGTTCTTCGTGCAGCACCAATGGCACTCTTGGAGATGGCACTCTTGGAGATGGCACTCTTGGAGATAGCAGAAGCCAGTCTTTCAGAGGTCCAGCAGGATCTATTTTCCTTCACTGTGGAAAGAAGGAGATCTTTCATCTCAGTCTTTAGCCTGAAAGCTGACAAAGAATAATCCTGAGTCCCAGCAGGACCTGCTCTGCCTGCTTTCTGAACAAGCCAGTACAGAAACCAACAGAAGGTACAGGTTTTATGTTCAGCAGTGGTTTGTGAATTTTATAGAAATGTGGTAATTTCTGAAGTTACAATAATAGTACACAGTATTTTAGGGTAGAAGGTAGATGTTGGTTGATCACAGAGCCTGTCGGGACTAGTATCATTGACATCTTTTTGGTTGAGCAGCAAGACAAGCAGGGAACCACAGGAAATCTACCCTCAACTCCTAAATATTGCGGTACTCCAACCAGGACTTAAGAAATCATCTTGCAGCTCTGCAGAGCTCTCAGAGCTGTTGCTCAGTCTCCATCGCACTGTTTCTTTCAGTCACTGAAACGCGAGGTGGACGTTTTCCTGATTCTCCTCCTGGCAGGGTTCTCAGCAGGCTGCTCGGCCAGACTGGACGTGGGTGAGCCCTGTGCCTGGGAGGATAATTCTGCGCAGTGAGAGGTGGTGTCTTCTGGGGACAACTCAGTCTGCACGTCTGTCTTACGAGGTGTTTGTGATCTGAAGGGGTGCTGTGCTCAGCTCCTGCGGCAGCGGGAGATGTGATCGCTTTGCTTTGCTTGCAGTGACTCAGTTGAGTAAAAACCTTTCCCGTCCAAGTACTTCTGAATCAGCCTGTACTTCTTTCACCAGCAACAATTGGGTTTTCTTTCTTCTTTTTATTTTTATTTTACTTTGTCAGTGTCTGCCCAAGACTGACTTTCACCTCTGTGGCAGATGGAGTGGTGGAAGCTGCATCTATATTCTGTGGCAGGCAGTAGGGCAAGAAGACTGTGCCTCGCTCATTTATGGGTGTATTTTTAGATACATTCACTGCTCCTATTTGGGACTAGGTTTTCCAGAGGATGCTGGGTCCTTTGGAAGAGGACCGGGTGCCTGCTCTCAGCCTGGCGATGCCCCCCCTGCATGCCAGGGCTGGACTTCTGCAGCACCCAGCAGTGCCCAGGGGTGCAGAGCAGCACTGTGTCTGGCACAAAGGTTTATCTCCAGCTAGAAAGGGAGTTGATGGGACCACACCAGAGCACTGCTAGGTTTTACGTGCAGCAGTGTCATCTG
Organism: Nipponia nippon; assembly: GCF_047370975.1. Lineage (NCBI taxonomy): Eukaryota > Metazoa > Chordata > Aves > Pelecaniformes > Threskiornithidae > Nipponia > Nipponia nippon. Next base: position 74,272,691 of record NW_028262336.1, on the reverse strand, counting down.
CCCTTGGCTGTGTAACTGCACAGCCTCTGAGCTTGCGTGAGAGACAGCAAGAGAGAGAGACTGAGGGTAGCCACCAACCTCCTCCCTGGTCAGAAGCATTATCCACAAGGAGACCAAAATCTATTGAGGTGGTGACCATGCGGACTTTGCATTGTCAGGCAATAATTTTCTCTCATATAAGTCTCTGGTTATTGGGTTTTATAGATTAGCAATACAGCCAGATTTTACCTGTTAGTTTACAGATTAAACGTGCACACAAAAGGGGCTTGAATTAGAACAAACTTTCCAGTGCTGGAAGCATGGAGGGAACAGGATGGCTGGTCTGCTCTCCCCTGCTCTGCGCTGAACAAAAAGCTTGGGGCAAGGAGGGGAGATAGCTAATGCCAGCTTTGCTGTCTCAGCCAGCAAAGCAGCCTGTTAGCTCAGCTCCTAAGCTTTTCTTCTGGCATTATATAAAAACATACTGCTATGGCTGAGAATTATTAACATCCAGTTGTGTGGCCTCTCCATACCTGCAATGAAAGGGAACAGAATAAAAGCAGATAAATCACTTATCTTTGTGATTTTATCAGAAAAAAAAAAGTGTGAGCAGGTGTTCATGCCGACATATTCTGGTCTATGACCTTTAGTTTAAAGGATTTATTTTGCATTATTCCTTGCTTTACAGCTTTAAAGACATAGTAATGAGGTACTCTCTGTGCATCCTCCTACTCAGAGAAGCTATATTGAGAAGTACAGCTGCAGCCAGCGGGGTGTTAATCACCACTTACCGACAGGCAGGACTAACACAGGCAATTGGAGAGTGTGGTAATTTTCTATAGGACGTCTGCTCTCACCATCCTGTCTGCCATTAATAGGGTAACATTTGAAATGCTCAAGCATTAGCTGTTTTACCATGGAGAATAGATTTATGTAAACAAATATTATTCTGGGGTGAAATTAGCCAAGGTATTAAATTGCTAAACGTGACTGCGAACAGTGCCGATGACAAGAACGCAGGAGAAATACGTTGGTCCTCTGTGAGATGGGGAGTAGCTCCCACAGCCCGGGATGGTGGGCTTGGTGAGCTGTGGGCTGCTAACATTAACGTGAGATTTCCCTGCACTCCATCAGGTTGAAAAGGGATTTGCGGTCTTCCTGCCTTTTGCTGCTGGCCTTGACAGTAGGGAGTTTCAGTGTCTAGTGTTGTTCAGACAACTATCATTAGAACGGTGATTATTCAAGATAATAATTAAATCCTTGTACCAGGGTCCCATCACAGGGTTGTCTTCTGCAAATTATGTCATCTTCTGGCTCTTTACAATTTGCTCCCTTGTTCAGTCTTAGTTGTTGGGGTTTTTTTTTAAAAGCTTCCATTAGGGCTAACGTTACAAGCACAAAGGACTGTATTAATTTTGGATCTCTATTACCTTTTCCAGTATTACTCAAAATTTAGATTGTCTTGAATACCAGGGGACCAACATGATGGATCCAAGTGACTAATCGCAGTAGGGTAAGAGGTTATTACATCCCGAAGAATTATGAGTCTCATAAAACATTATTAAAAGTTAATGTGTTTGATTTTTCTCTTAAAATTATTCAAACAATTTTACTATCACTGGGTAGCTGACAATTTGCAAGAGGGTAATCAGAAAATATTCCAAGGAAAATGTGAATTCATAGCTTTTGGATTGTTTCATTATGTGTTATTTTACATTTTTTATGACTTTTAAACTTAATTATCTCACAGGGTAGATAGTGATGCACTCAGTGATTTGCCAGACACCGAAATATTAAAATATAATGACTCATGGTGGAATATATGCATCTAGATATTTTCAGTGTTATTGCTTGCCTTTTAAAATATTTAGATCCAGAGCATGAAATGACACTAGCTCTCTCTTTGTTTTAATAGCTCTTTAAATAGGAAGAAAAATCCCTATTTTAAAGAGAAACAAGAAGATGGTGGTACTCTGGCTTCTCTTGGCTTACCCTCATCTTCAGGAGTTAGATGGGCACATATATCAAAAATGCCTCCCAGATCCAAGTCAATGAACATTTGTTTCTCAAAAAAACCACCCAGAAGTCTAAAGGAAATTTGACAAGCGACTTTCTGATGTTTTTATTATTTGCACGTGTACTGGGTGTTCCATTTTTCAGAGACTGCTCTTAATCTTTTTGTGATCAAGTCTTCTGATTTGCGAATTGGAAGATGGAGAAAAATAACCAACCGACCCGAAGCATTTAGAAAGCTTCTTTTCTTGGCAGGGAGAAATCGGTTAGGCGAGTTACATTTTCTTCTGTGTTTCAAATTTACATGTAAATGTACCAGATGTGATAGGTACGAACACAAAGAGGTGGGGGGCGCCTTCATGCCAGTCTTTGAGCGGTGCAAGGAGAATACGCTGGGAATGAATATTCAGTATTCGCTCACCTACCGTCTCTTCTTTAGTCAGGAAATTATGAAGTGAAAGTGGCTTTTTTGTCTGTAAAAAGTTGATGGTTTGGTTTTGGAAGGACGCGTTGATGGATCAGGAGTGACCAGAGATACAGGGAAGCTGGATGCAGTTTTTCTCTCTCCCGCGGGCTCCTTGTGTGACTCTGAGATTGCTTAATCTCTCTCTCTAAAGGCAAGGATGATAATATATTCCTGCTTGGATGGGATGACACATCCATTCCTTGGGCTTGAAACACTGTCATGGCTGAGTGCATACAAATACCCAGATGGGTCTAGCATGGGGATCGATTTTAGCAGCATACAGTGCACCAGCAGAAGCTGCTGTTGAGTCTGGAGGTGTTGCATCCTCCCACAGAAAATTTCCTTCCATTTGCTCCTGCTTTAATCCCTTTCCCTTTCACTAGAGCTAGTGTCCACGCTGTGATTGAAGTAATTAATGTCAATCTTTCAGTGGGCAGAGAGGATGGCATACATAGGACCTAAGGGGAATTTCAGTTGCACAGTCTTTCAGCAGCAACAGATTTCTCTCTGCTGGCTGAATGTTGATACTTGGGAATAGGCAGGTAAAAATAGATCCAGAGGACAGATAAAAGACTACTTTTACAGCAGCTGAAGGATATGACAGTTTAAAGCAATAGCTTTTTGCTTTGTGTAACAGCCCTGCCATATTTGAGATGCTTATGGAGAAAGTATTGCTTTGGCTTGCCTCTCAGCCTGCAGGTTCTTGGCTCCCTTATACTTACAGATTATAGTTTGATGTGGAACTGAATCTGAAAAAAAAAGCTGTTTTAGAGAGAGGGATGAATACCAGTGAATGAGGGTGGGATTTCCTCCAACAGAGTAGCATCTGAACCAGAAGAGAGCTGACCCACCTCCTCTGAATAAACCCCGATGCAGAGATTTGTCTAGGGTCTGTTCCTGATGCAGAAGGCTCACTCTCGCAGTGGCCAGCATCGCAAAACCCTTATATTGGCTGTGTGAGGAAGAGATGCTGCTCCAGACTGTGTTTGGGTGTTTGCAACGTTTAGAGGTGATCACGCCTGCGTCAGCTTAACTGTGCTTCAAAACCCGCTTTGTATCAAGCATGGATACTGTTGGTTATGGGTCGGCCTTGCTGTTAGAGAGAGGATTCATAACTCGTGGTAGCACGGCAGCTTATCACAGGGGAGGGCTGCACTCCGCTGAGATAAATTACGGTGCCAGCGGGCAGGAACCGATGCCAGTGATTAAACCCATCGCCAGCTCTCACCACTATTCAGAAAAAAAGAAAAGATTTTTGCATGTGGAAACTTGACAAGGAATGATGAAAGGAAATACAGAAAAAAAAATCCCCCTTTTTTTTTTTTCTTTTGGTTTCATTCAGTTCCGTATTCTCCTTTGAGGTATTTCTGAGGCAGTGTACGCTCTGCTGAGCAGTGGAGTGTTGTTTGGCAGGTGTCACCAGGTGGCACTGCTTTCAAAATGTCATTGTGCGCTAGGAAACGCAGAGATTGGCATCTCTTCCCTGCTGACATTTTAATACACCTTTCTGATGAGGGCATCGCTGTGTGAGAGGCCGGAGAGTTTGCTTTCGGCCGATAACTTTGATTGAAGTTGCTCCCTGGGAACAGGGCAGTGGGGTTTGGCTGAGAGTCTTGAAAGAAGGGATCACCTGCATGTTATTTATGACAATCTCTGCTCCAGGATGAGTGTCTAAATGTAAATTACTCAATTTGCCTTTAGAGTATATCCACTCTGATTTCTCCTCCACTGAGAAACCCGTCTGCAGGGCGCTGACATCTGCTAGCATTCAGGAAAGAAGCAACACATGTTCCTAGAAGTTAAAAATGGAAGAGACATATTGCATTTTCTAACACTGTTTTCCCCTCTGCTGGTGCCAGTGTTTGTTCCCAGTGCTTGGATCTGGCTATGCTTAATACAACTCCAAGTGACCTACGTTAGTACAGTTGCCATCATTTCTCAGAGAAAATAGTTCATCTACCATCCAGGTATTTGTTCTTCTGCTTAATTTACAGGGGCTTTTTATTATTGTCACATCTTTCCTTACTGTTTAGCCATTTACTTTTCCTTAATTCATATCTTTCCCTTCTTTGTTTGTATGCTTTAAATGACACAGTTTTAAATTGCATCATTTTTAAGGGACTCCATCCTATAACTGTTGACATTAAGGGAGGTGATTCTTCCCCTCTACTCAGCGCTGGTAGGACAGCATCTGGTGAGACAACACCTGGAGTGGTGTGTCCAGTTCTGGGCTCCCCAGTATAAAACATGGGCATACTGGAGCAAGTCCAGTGAAGGGTCACTAAGATGATGAAAGGTCTGGGGCACTGGACATATGAGGAGAAGCTGAGAGAGCTGGGACTGTTTCGCCCAGAACAGAGAAGGCTCAGGGGGATCTCACCAATGTGTACAAACACCTGAAGGGAGGGTGCAAAGAGGAGAGAACCAGGCTCTTCTCAGTGGTGCCCAGTGACAGGACCAGAGGTGATGGACACAAACTGAAAGACAGGAGGGTCCCTCTGGACATCAGGAAACTCTTTGTCACTGTGAGAGTAACTGAGCACTGGCACAGGTTGTGCAGGGAGGTTGTGGAGTCTCCGTCCTCAGAGATATTCAAAACCCAACTGGACATGGTCCTGAGCAAACTGCTGTAGTTGACTTCCACTGTCTTCAGGCCTCAAAAGGCAAGAGTTAATATAGCCCAGCTTCATAGATTTGCTCCTGTCCTGTCAACACTTTGCTGCCATTCCCTCCAGCTTGTTAGAAATTTTTCTTATCCCCAAATGTTGTCATTCATTTAGACATTAATATGCTTAAGTCAGCAAAGTCATGGCATACAATGGGATACTTCTGAGTGTTAAGTGACAAATTTCCCTTTTTTCCCCAAAGTGTATATGTAAAAAGCACTTCCCATATTATTCCGTATTTCTGAGTCCTAAAATGTTTCCATCCCATAAAATATTTGCTTCAAATTATATTTTTCTGATACGTTTCCATACAATTTTCTAATATTTGTTTTACTAAATTCTCTAAGTATCTTTATCTTGTTTTCATGCAGTTACTTGGCATCTTCCAACTTAGTGTCAGCATCACAATTAATTAGTGCACTTGGTATCTTTTCTCTTAAAGTATTTAATCATAGTGTATTACACTAGATAACACTGCATCCAGTAACACTGATCGAAGTAGCACCCACTATATGTTCCTCCTTGCAGTATTTCCAGACTTGGCGTTAATTTCTATTTTTTTCCCCATTATTTAATTACCAGTCTATATGACCATGTCAACAGCTGAGAAATGTTAGCATTTTTTTCATGGATTTATGGGACAATATTAGATTTTACAGCGGTTCGTATACATTGATTGCACTCCTCTAATACCTGCACTGTGGTGATTGAAATCCCTGGAAGTTCATGCTGCGCAAGAAGTCAGCCGCCTTCTACTGGAATCTAGATACACATTTAAAAGCCTAATTTCCATCCCCTGTTTCTAACACCCTTGGTGTCTTGAGTTTACAATTTATGGGCAAAATTGCTATCACTTATCAAGCTCTAGGCTCAGGCAACCCACCACTGCATTTCTCAATGAAATCCCTCAATGTTATCGATTCTTATCAGAAGCAGAAGGGACCGAATAACCCCACGCTTACCATGCACACACCAAATGGCATCGAAATGTCCTCTGCCAAGTGACAGCAATGAACAGATCTTGGCAAAAGCTCCCACACAAAAGAAGTTTGAAAAATGAATTGGACCGTCATTTATTTTGAATGATATGGCAATAAACCAATGACTCAATGGATCACTGAGCAGCCACACTTATGAAGCTGGAGAACTCAGCACAACAGTGAAACAGGACAAGTAGCTCTAAACTTTTTAAATGCCAAAGAGATAACCATCTTTTAAAAGTCAGCATTTTGTAAAAGAAGTGATGCAACCAAGTAATTTTTCCAGTAACGTAAGGCACTTCATCTGGGGAAAATGTCTTTGCCCGCTGGTCATCAAAGACTATGACTGATTGCCACATGGCTCACCAGTTGTGGAAAAGAAAGGAGCATCTACCACGTGCAGGCAGTTAAGTATTCAGTGTGATGACTGTCAGTCATTGAGTTGAATTTGATCTAACCTCACTGACTTCAAGAATGGGGTGATGGTGGCTGTGGCAGGGGATTGCAAGCAAAAGTGAATATAACTATATAGAGCTCAACTGGAGCACACCTTCAGAGACGAACTCATTCCATGTCTCACAGACAGCTGTCTTAGGAGGGGATAAATCATCTCTGGAGGTACCCACCTTTCTCTGTTGACTGCAGAGGGAACTGAAACGTCTGAGACTACATATTTAACATTGGCTGACAGCAGGTGAAATAGGTCTTACCCTAAAAGTCCTGTGAGAGGAGGTAAGTATCAGCAGAAGTCAAAAGGCAGTATGTTAAACTGAAGATACTTTGGATGTGCTTACAGTACCATTTTCATCCTAAAAGATAGGTTAGAAATAGGAGAGGATAAAATTTAAGAGAGAACTCAGAAAAAAATCTGGGTTTGAATGCCTGTAACAGTTACATGTTTTCTCTCTTCGATAAATGTTCCCATTCCCAGTGCCAAATTCCCAAGAGGAAGGTTTTTATCCACAAAATTAAATGAAAACAAAATGTCAAAAGGGTAAGGAAAACCAGACACAGCTGTTCTCAAACCACTGAGATCTGTGCTACCCCATAGTGCGCTGGCAGAGTGTACTCTCAAGGCTTCCAGAGCGAGGACATGTAAGCCAAAAATGGTTTACAGAGACCAGTTATTTCAGTGCTTCACGGCAAAACACTCACATGGCAATTCTGACGTCACAACTGGGAAGAGTGAGAGGAAATTTGGCCAACAGAGTCTATAGATCAGCGCAATGGTTATTTAGAAGAGATCTCACAAAAATCAGTATGTCAGTTTACTGAAGGTTCGAGGAAAAAAAGAGATTCAGGTGTTCAGTAGTGTCCTACAGACTTCAAAGACCAGAGGAAATAGAAGAAGGCAAAGATTTTATGGAATTACCAGCTCCAAAGACTCTCCAAAGCTTTGATTGTCTGAAAAAAAGAGATATCTAGTCATTGAAAAAGAAGAAATCAAACATCACATATAATCTTGTTCATAATCATTGACATTGTATCCCACAGAGAGTCATATGATTGTATTTTGGGCATATTTCCATGTTTTAAAGATAGAAAACATCCATTTTATCTGAAAAATTAAACTGAAGGAGTCTATCTTCTTTGAAGCCTGCTGGTTTGCCCCCTCCTGGTTTACCCTTGCACGGTGGTGCTGCTTGATCAGTCAGGAACATAGTGTCTCACTGGGTTTACCCAGCCTTTCACCTCTGCGTTTCAACCTGGACTCTTGCAGGCGTTTGGACAGAAGCAGGGCTCCCATAGCCTTTGCTTCTCTGTTCCTGTCAGCTGCGGTGTCTCCTTCTCACAGACTTTTGAGGTCTGAAGCAGTCAGGTTTCAAGCACAAACGAATGCAAAACATCTCCAGAACTGAAGCAATATTGCAATAATTATTTGCTTACCCATATTTACATCATTTATTTGCGCTTTGGCTGAATAAATCCCTGTCAGAGAAAATAAAACGGTGATTACTTTAATTCAGAGCATGTACAGTCCACCTATAATTCAGCTAATTTACTGTGCTCACAACTGTCTCTCTGCATAATGAATTAGGTAATAACTTTTTAAATGTCCACAAATAATTGAAGTCCTGGTTCAGCAAGGCAGTTAAAGCCTGTCTTTATTCAGCAAAGTGCACAGGCCCATCTTCAGCTTTGTACAAGGTAGTAATAGCGACAAGATAGCCAACTGGTCCCTCGTGCCATCTCATTGAACTGTTATTTTTGTCTTCAGGTAAATTTGCTTGTGAAGTTGTGCTTATTAGTGAATATAAAGTGGTAGGCTGATTTTAAAATCAAGTTTTCTATGTAGCCTAGATGTACTTCTTTTTAAAGGATGTTACGTTACTTGTTGATTGACTGACAATATATTGCGTCCATACATCCTCTGGGTTAAAAAAAAGGAAGGTTTGTATTATTTGTGGATGTATCAAATGTATCAAATACCTTTTGTATTAGGTATTTTTTTCCCTATCAACTATTTGGAGACAGTACTTGCATTCAAGAATATATTTCTTGATGAGAAATATGTGGACAAAAATAAGCCATGCCATGTGAACATCTTTCTTTTAATTGTCCATTACCTATGTCTCAGTCATTCCTAGCGTCTGCCACTAAGTGATGGCTTTGAAAACACATTACTGCCTTCTTAATGTCAGTCATCTCCTTACTAAGATTTGTACTGCCTGAAAGATGCAATGAAAAATAAGAGACAGCCATTTCCAAACAAAAAGTGAGACAGAGAATGGATCATTTAGTACTAACAGTGTTTTCATACCAATAACCATTTCTTCATTGTGGGCCATGCACACTTGCAGTCAGTACACACAAGAAGACTATAAGGTAGATAAATTACTAAATCTTCAAGATGCTGGTATTTTAAAATATTGTTTCTCAAGTTCAGGATTCCACCTGGAAATGAAAATGAGTGACCTGATTTCCAAAGATGTCGGTATTTAATGAAGTAGTCTGAGACTCAAGCCATAAGGAGCAAGTACCAAGGCTGGTAGTCTCATGCTCAAAACCTTGCCTGGTTCCACCATCACAGGAAGCCTTAGCTGTGATTAGTGAGGTTTCTTAGGAGTCTCCAGTTGTGTTATTGTGGAGGTGCAGTACAGCTGCCTGCTTTCGGGGAGTCTTGAGAGGCCCCACCAGTCCCTCTCAGGGTGCACAAGTGGGGAACGCCGTGCTTCAGGAGCCGTGCGGCGCACGTAGCACCTGCAGATGTGAGTGCCACACCAAATAGTAGTCACCGCTGCTTTTGTCAGAAGCTGGTGGTGGTGTGTAGAAAGTGAGAGATGTTTCTTCATTTTCTTCCTCTGCCTGAGGGACTCAAGCTCACCTCTCCCATTGCCCATGAGACTGTTGCAGCTCTGTAGCTCCTGCCCTTTGAGGAAGGAGCTTGTCCCCAGTCTTTGGTTTGGTGCTGTTTGCTTTTGACCCAAAAGAAATCAAGATTCAGTGGGCAAAAGTGTGAGGATATGACTAAAATAGGAGCGGTAGGAAATACTAAGCAAAAAAAAACTAAGTACAATGTATTGGAAGGATGATGGTGGTAGTAAAGGCAATAAGGAAATGTGACATTCGGTACCCTGAGCAGAGTCTGTGCGGCATGCTGTAAATAGAATGCTGAACTACGTGCTTTCGGGTGACGATAAAAAGAAATATTGAACATGCATCTCACTTGCTGAGCACTGCCAGTTCTGTGCACTGAACGAAGCAGGGGTCCTGTGGAAAAATAAGAATTTTCATTGCAAATAAATATGGTATCATAATGGCAAAATAAAGCTGCACGAATAATATTATTTCTGGCGTTTTCTAATTCTGAGGACAATATTTCACCTTGTAATAGAGGCTTTTATACATTTATTTTCTCATGGAATTGACACGGTATTGTTATTAAATATGCTGTACTCCTTTAAATTTTATGTGTGATACTCAACATTTAAGGAATTTAGTATTTCAGTTGTGTCATTTGCTTTCTTCTCGTTCATATAGTTTTAGTACACTGGAGTGAGGAAATGTATATTACGTGGAAAGAATTGCAGAGGTTAGGTAAGTTAGGACAGACATAGAGAAGAAGCACACAGGGCAGCAAAACTAAGCAGATCGTCCTGGTGCGGTTGCACGCTCATAAATTCAAAATAATTCCTGCACAGTTGTAACAGGTTAGGTACTGAGGCCATAGTTTGACAACACAGTCGAACTGGCTTTAGATCTCCTAGCACTTGCTCAAAAGCAGGGCAAACAAATGGTGCAAAGTACTACTCCAGCATAGACTCACTGTGCCAATGCAAGCTGTTAGAGAAGTCGATAAATTGTTTTTGTGCCAGAATAGGTGGTTTGGCTCTGCATCACCCTGTGCCCCATCTGATGTCATCTGTCCTCTCACTTCTAGCACACGTGAACACAGAAAACCTGCACAAGCACCATATCATGTCCTCTAGCTAATTTGTGTTGCCCATGTTTGCTGTGGGTCATATTTGCATTGCCAGGCCATCTAGCCACACACAGACCTGGCAGCAAACAGCGGTGGAGTTGTCAGGAGAGAGGTGAGCCGTCTTTCAGCCTACTTGAAGATCTTCTCAGCTGCCCTTTCTGTGTTGTGGCCTCAATGGGATGCTCCTCTCCTGCACGCTGAACCTTGGCGGTCGCTTCCTTCGTTCAGTCTGTTTCCATGGTTCGTTTCTCTTTCAGAGCTGACATGCTGTTTGATGTTGCCTCCTACCAACCCCTGGTAATAATATATCTTCTGATAGTCTTTTTGTAAATGAATGGAAAGTGTTCATTTTTACAAGTGGTAGAGAAAGAACTGCTGTTTGAAACACCCACATTGTGAGATCCATTTTTAAGAAAACAGAAAACAGATTTCTTATTGAAGGCGAGGGAACATTTTCCATGGCAAGCATGACATCCAAATTCTGCTTTACACTTAGGACTAGAACTGTACAGATCTTTTGTCTTTTTTTTTTGTTTGTTTGAATTAACTCATCAGCATGTGAGATACTTCTCTCATCAATGTTAATTAAAAAAAAGTATGGCTATGTGGGTGGCTTGAAGTAGCAGAGGGATAGCTAAGCTGAGTCAGACCAAAAGTCCATCTAGCCTAATACTTTGTCTTCAACAGTGGCCAGCAACTGATGTCCAAGGGGGACAAGAACAGGGCAAGAATGTAATGATGATACCCCTGAATATACTCCCATAGTCTAAAAATTCAAGGCGTGAGAATTTACTGCTGAGTGGAGATGTCTGTATTTAATAGTTCTTGATGGGTTTATCTTCCATTAACTAGTCGAGTAGCTTCTTGAACTTCTTTTTAATATGCCATTTTTCATTCAGCTGTTTTTACAGAACATGATTCTTCTAAAGCCATTTTAGAAAGCCAAAGCCAAGTTCAGGTTAGGTTTAACAAAACAAAGTGCACATGCAATACCGTGATATTCTAACTGTTATAGGATGTCCAGCATTGGAAGTTACACTGAAGTTTTTCAAAATCATTTCTGGCTTTCAGATTTGTTAAGAAAACCTGAACTGACAGTAATGCACAGGGATCTAAATTGACCCCTCAGAGAGTTTGTGTATCTGGGAGGCAAAAATTGGGTGAATCCAGTTTCAATGAGCTAAAATTAAAAAATCCTAAGCTGACAAAAATCTTTATCCTGGTAGATAGTAGAGAGAGAGGCACAAACGAGGGCAGCACTGTTGAAATGGCCCGTGGGGCAGCAGCCACCTACCTAAACCAACACATCTCTGGGTGGGACCTGCCCCTCCTGCGCCTGCCCTCAGCCTGGCTTCGTGCGTGGGCTGCACAGCCCCTGCTCCGACCCCGGCGAGCGGCAGGCACGGCTCTGAAGCTGGCAAGGGGTTTGAGTGACACCATCCCGCTCCCACTCAGTTTTTCTCTGCAGCCAGCTCAATGTGCAGAGAACCTGGGTGTAGGAGCAAACGGGCTTAACCCTAGCTAGGAGAAAGTTGGGTTTCTTCTGTATCAGCCCAGCAGTCCATTGCACATGCAAAAGCTCTGTTTCTTCTGCAGCTCCTCCAGGCATGAAGTCATGCTGCTGCTGTGTGAGAACACAAATAATGAGGGAGAAAAAGACAAAAAGAAATGGGGGGGGAAGGTGGTACCAAAGAATGAGAGAGAAGTTGGGAGGAAAAGAAAAAAAAACGCACACGTAGTAAGTGCATAGTAAGAAACACTGCAGTTTTCATAGCTCTGATGAATCACAACGTTGTCTTCCCAGTTGGAGTGTTGAGATTGTGCTCAGGGCTCACCAATTTAAGAATTTTATCCCCAGATCCTTTGCTCCAAGGCATTTAGCATGGATTTTTCATTAAAATCAGGATTTTTTTTTTTTTAAATGCAAGGGTCAGTCTCTGTGTTATGTTCTGTATATTGGTTTGTTCTATATATTCAGTTTGCTTGCCTTTTTACAATAAAGGCAGGCATGTTTTAGGATGAGACAAAGAGAATTGCGTTTAAGAGTAAAAAACTCTTTCAAGAAAACTGTGTATTCTTCTCTCATTGTCTGGTTGGTTGCCGTTTGCACAGCATTTGTCATAAATACATCTTCCTGTTCTGTCGAGAATACTGGGACAAAAAGAAAAAGCAATTAGGTTAGGGCAAGTTGTGACTGTCTTTATGAAGATAAGGAGGAGTCTGTACCGTCCCTTCTTACCAGCCCCTCTTCTTCCGACAAGGCAGGCTGGGACGTCTGCCAGGGAAGACTTTGGTCTGGGGAGGGATGCTGGACGGGGGCAGGTAGGTTTCTGGCCTCTGAGCAAAGCGTCTCCCCGGGGACTTTGGGGGAGACTGTGCAGCTTGGTGGCCACTGCCCCCAGCCCTCACCTGTGGGTCGCGCTGTCGGATGCCGGTACGATGAATGAGGAGGGTTGCCCGTGGCTGCTTACCCCGCTCACTGCAATGGCCTGGCTACACCGCCGGGCTTTTTCCATTAATGCTCAGGGAATACTAATATGACCCCTCAGCTAGTCCCCTGCTACACCTCTGAGGATCCCTGCTGCTTTTCCAAGTGTGATTTTTTGATGATAAATCCCTGCTTGTGCTAATGATTGTTCCTAGCAGTAAGAGTGGTGTTACTGGAAACAACATGGAAAAACGTCTGAATGTCTGAAGTGAGTTATTTTTAGAGCTGTGGTTTGCATGAGTATGCTTAATGCTTCTGTATTTATTAAAGCCATGGAGCAAATTAAAGTGTCACGAATAAAGGTCTATGTGCATACAAACTTCCTTTTCATTTAGGCAGAGCCATAGTTTAGCCTGAACATACAGCAGCTGCTCTCTCAAGATGGAGAGCGGAGATACAAGTGCTAAACAGCACTTGGTGAGACTACTGGGATGTATAGTTTTGTCATACATGAAAAATGATACAATTAAAACCAAAAATTTTGCCTTAGAAAAAGCCCACTGAAAAGGAACATCTTCCAAGTAAAAAAACAAAACCACATTAGTTTGCATCCTTTTCTTTTTTTGGCTATTTTTACTGGGCAGGTAGCATATCTTCAGTTGCTCAGGAAACCATGAAGAGTTTTCTTTTTTAAATTCACAGGTATTCATTTATGTATAATTATGTAATACTCAGTGTATCAAAAATAAGATTGAGCCAGACTAAGTAAGTAATCTACTCCATTAGATAAAAGATACGAACACTGAAATCATTACAACTGTAGAAAAAAGTTCATGATGTTAGGAGATTTTAACCTGATTTTTTCTGTCCTGTTTGCATCACTGCTGGGTTGTATTGACAGTAATATTCTGTATGAAACAGAAAGCAATTTATAGAGTCTATAAAGGAATCTTAATGAATGTTTCATATTCAAATCTTTGTGTTATTTAGGATACACATCAGCAACTTTGCTCCTTGTTAATGCAGAAATATCTTTCATAACCCTGTCATCATCCCATTTCCTTTAGAGCAGGATAAGTTTGTGACCTGAAAAGTACTCTGGCTCTTCAAAGGGAAGGGAAAGGAAGAAATCCTCAACTGCAAAGACAAAGATCCTTACCATTAGGTATTCCTAGACCTTAAGCTCAATTTCAGATGGGTTTTGTTTCTGCTGCCTGAATTCACGTTCAGTGTCTGCACAGATGTTCATTAATTTCTGTGAGAGATAGATACATTTGAAAATAAAGTCCTGCACACTATTCCCCTGGCCTTTAGTTCAGAAAGATGCTAGATCATGTTGAGTCTCAATGTCAAATATCTCTGTGGGGAAAGACAAGAAAACCTGACCTATTTGCATATGTGAGGGGGTATGGCAACAGTCTGCTGCACTAATGTAAGAGAAGGTTATTTTACGATAATAAAATTGCAAAAATTATAACCCGCAGTTCAAAAAAGTAAATTCCTCCTTGCGTTTACAGACAAAAAGGAAGAAGAGTGGGAACATCAGCTCAGAGACTGTGGCCCGTTTTTAATAAGGGCTGAATGGCTTCATGGCCCCTAAAAACATTTTTATATAAATGAGTTGAGATAATAAGGCTAATCAAATGTCATGCTTCAAGTAGTCAGTTCATGGCCTGAAGGGACTGGGAAATGCTTTTCCTCCACTGGAGAGATGTGCTTCATTGATGAGGATTTGTCCATTCTGGAGGAGGGTTGCAGAGCTAAAGGCATCCCCGATGACTTGCTGCGGACAGTAATTCATATGGACTCCCATCAGCACCTTGGGTGTTTTATCTTACCTGAATGCACAAGTATTGCAGCAGCCTGAACTCGCTCATCGACATCAGTTAAACATGACCATGTCATATGGCCGTATTGCTGAGCAATCGTGAAAACTTTGCTTAAAGGTTGTGCTGCAGATCAAGGTGCAGAGATTTACTCAAATGAGTTAGCAGACTGGCGGGTTTGTGCTGTATCGGCAAGGCTGGATTCACATAATCGCTTGCTAGTTTTCCTGAAAGGTAAGGAATCCCTCATAAAAGCTGGAGGTTAGAAGCCTAGGCTTCTTTATTTCATGTTATTACCTTCTTTCTCAAAGCATAGCATCCACAGCTGATA
Source organism: Nipponia nippon (assembly GCF_047370975.1). Lineage (NCBI taxonomy): Eukaryota > Metazoa > Chordata > Aves > Pelecaniformes > Threskiornithidae > Nipponia > Nipponia nippon. Next base: position 74,257,579 of record NW_028262336.1, on the reverse strand, counting down.
GTAGTACATTGCAGTGCACAGCCTGGCATGTGCTACATAGGCTTGATTCGTTAAGGTTGGAGGTCAGAAGAAGGAGATGGTCCGATTTGTGTCAGGTATTCCAAGGTCAAAGGGATGGTAAATAATAGAAACCTCACAGAGCTACAATTGAGTTAAGAAGATGAGGACATATAACACTGTCTCCATAAAATGTTCAGAATATTAAAGCAAATAGCAAGGTATCCCAAACAAGATTTGTTTTCCATATCTGCTGGGAGTTGAGAGGACAGTGCAAATAACTTTAATACCATTTGTACCTTAACTGTTGTGCCTAGGGGATGCATTCACACAGAGCTGAAATCACTAATAGCACTTACTTTGGGCTTACCCTACAAATTACAATATAACATAGAGCCAGCCTGCATCTTGGAGGCTGCCTCGCCATGGCAGTGTGAGCTGACTCTGTGGTGTGCGTGTGTAAAAGGTCTCGTTTTGGCTGGCTATTGCAAGTAGTAAACTTGGAAAAGCTTTATCAAAGTTCTCTGCACGCCAGATATATAGTGGAAATTGTATGTAAAAAAATGATTCCCTTTCAAATTCCAGGTTTTGTTGTATAAAATTCTATCATAAACTCAATTCTAGTTGGTAAAAACTTTGTTCTAAGATACCATAGTGTCTGTAGACAAAAGCTTTATGACATAAATTTTTGGAAAGCAAGTTAAGCTTTTGCTAAGATTTGGGGAAGATAAGAGGGCCCCCTTGTGGAAATTGTATATATGTAATATATATATGCACACATAGCCCACATAGTCTGAACTGATGTGGAAAGAAATCTGTTAGGAGGTCAGTGGAGGGGAAGACAGCAGTTTTGCTTATAGCTTTGAGTTGTATTATTCATAGAAAACATTTCTGGGTTTGATTAGGTGCTGCCAAGTATTTTAGTGAAAACACAAAGTGCAGTATAAAATGTGCAGTGAGTGGTCTATCTTATAAGTATTAAATTGAAATACCCCATCATCTTCGTGCTTAATGTCTTACGGGAAAAACGTGTGCTTACATCACAAGAAGAGGAATGTTAGGAGAAACAAAGTTAGCATTTTTGTCTTACAGCTGAGCAATTTCCTTAGCTTTTGTGAATTTTTTTCAATGAATGAATATGAAAGACTACTCTTACAATGTTTTCTTTAGTGGAATCACCTGAAATTCTTTAATATCCGTATTACCATATTGTTTACCTCATGGGAGGCAAATCTCAAAAGTTATGACCAAACCTACATATTTTAGAAACTCAGCATGTAGGACAAGAAAATGGTTGTGATGCCTGGATTTTGTGATGATCATTTATAATTTATGGTCATTATGCTTGATGTCAGAATTAATAAAGACTCGAGGCAAAGCTCAGAGAGAATAAATTGATGTACTTTCAAAGGGATTTCAATTACTGGGCCTTTTTATTGTTAATTACTTTATTAATTGAGCAGAATCACTGTACTGATTCAGAATGAGTTGCAGTGAAAAATCCCACAGAACTTTCACCTGAGCATCCCAGATTTGAAAGAGAGTGTCTGCAACTGAGCTATTAGTTGGAAATCGGAGGCAGCTCGGTCAGGATAGGAGCCTGGATGCACGCCACTTGCGGCGCAAACTTGGTTTCCAGTAAAGCCAGCTACAGAGGAACATTGGAGATGTCCGTGCTGCTTTATTCTCCTAGCCGGAGAATAAAATGGTATAGCAACAGCTCCTTCAAAAATGAGAAAGAGGATGAACGTAAACATTGTAGTTGAATTTAACATAAATATTTTTGCTCTGTTTCAGACCTAACAAAATCTGACTGAAGAAATATAAATCTCAGAAGATTGAAGGGTCTGGTTACATTTCATTTGTCTTTTCAGGAGTTCTTTGAAATTGAATTTTCCCAAGCAGGTATATTCTTGTAGGCAGCCAGGACTCTTGAGATAACAGATCTCTCGTCATAATTCTGCATGAAAGCGTGTAGCGTTTTTGTCTTTATAACCATTACAAAAGGCCTTACGTTGTTTCAGTAACTGAACAGGTGGGAGTTCTGCATCCCTGTCTCTTTGCATCGGAGCTGGAGGCATGCGTGCTGAGGGCAGCTGGAGCTGCATGCTCAGTCGCCCAGGCAGTAACCTGCTCCAGGGAGACTCCTCCTGAAACAGGGACTTGCTCTACCCTTGCTGGCAGCTGCTCAGAGACTGCGACATGATAGTGAGGAAGGTTTTGTGGTTTGTCCTGTGTTCATAAGGGATATTTTATGAATCCTATTGTGCTAAACCTGTGATTGTAGGCATCAGGCTTGATCAGGAGGGTCCCTTCCCAACCTGGTTTCTCTAACCCTTGGAAGCTATGTTGGCAAAACAAACTCAAACTGCGGGTCCCTCTTGCTGCACTGTCTCCAGGTTTGCTCTTCTCTTGTCCCTTGCCTGTCAGCACCTTTCTTTTGTCTGGCCAGCCCTTGTTTTCTGCTGCCACTTGATGCTGTGGGTCATCCCCTTAGCTTGTCTCCCCTGTACTCATAACATCTCTCTGAGAAAGGCAAGTTCGGTACTTCGTCCCCGAGCTGGGGCTAGAGGCAGCTCCGCGAGGCAGCAGGTAGTACAGTAGTGCAAATACATCTTTATTTCATTTTCCTTCCTGTGCAGTGGCATAGCAAAGGCAGAGACAGGAGAAACGATTTTGAGTGAAGATGTCACATGTGCCCCAGATTGGCGTGGTTCTTGAGACACAGCGATGACCTGTGCACAATAGGGCTGAGATAGAATGGGAGCGATGCGAGCAATGGATTCCTCCTTTGCCAGTGCTGGATTTATTATTCTTTCCGGCACAAAGCTCTTGCATACAGCACTTTTAAAGAATCTTATAAGACACCGTATCTATTGCTTTTGAATAGTATTTCCTCCTGTGTGTGCTCACACACCGTTTCTTACAAGGTACAAGGTTTTTATTATGTGTGTGCTTGATAGAACAACCAAATTCTTATTATTTGATTTAGTATTGCATTTCATATTTATATTTCTTTCAGCAAGGCTCTTGCTACTTCACTCCTTTCAGCAATTTAAAGAACACTTAGAACAACTGAGCTTGATATAATTTAGGCAAAGAACAAAAATCTCCGGAGGGAACTTTGTTAGATTTGTGTCTCATCAAGAAATGATTTACAATTTGTATCAAGGTTGTCTGATGGAAAGTGGCAGCTTTGTTTTTCCATCAATCACCTAATCTGTACATTTCTATTCCAGACCGCTTTGCTCTCAAATAAATTGCCATTTCCCCATCTTAACCGTTCTCTGTGTTCTCACACGCAGCAAAGCTGGGGCCGCCATTCTCAGCCTTTGGGTGAAACATGTAAATACGCAGCATCTGTCTCTGATAGGAGAAGGGAAATTTACCTTCAATAAAGTATTGGATAGGGTGGCATCTGCAAAGTTACTATGCAAGGCAGAAAACATGAGGCTGAGCATAAGAATTTCCTGGTGGACAAGAAGCTGGTAACAAAACGGGAGGTGCTGAAAGAGGGACTTTCTGGTGAAAGGAAAGTTATTAATGAATTTCCTCAGGGCTGGTCTTAGCTCTGATCCTATTTCATGTTTTCATTAACGATGTTGGCACAAAAAGCTGAAGTATGTTAATGGCATTTGCTTAATGACCTTGAGGATTTCAGTGGAAGAGGTGGAATGAAGTTTGGTAGCGCAAAGTGCAAGATCGTGTGTTTGAGGCCGGCAGAAACAGATTTCCTCTATCAACTGAGTGCTTATCAGCTGAAACGGGGGAGTGGAAAGACCTGTGTATTAGCCAGTAACACAGGGAGTACGAATTCCCAGAGTTATGTGGCCCCATAAAAAAACAACTGTGAGGCCTCATGTGAAATTTGCCCAATTGTAGCCATGGATAGTGAGATGTGCAAGTTCAAATGGCAGAAAAGGACTGCTCTTGATAGTCAAAAACCAGAACCAATCTCAGGATCTTCCAGCACATCTTACTTTTGTGAGCCTCCTATCAAAAGATAGCATGGAGAGCTGAGATGTTGGAAAATTCAGGGTGCATCTCTGAGTGTAGCGATCTAAGCGTGACCCAAGGGGGGTCTGCAGCGTGGTCACTTCTAGCGTGTCTTGTCAGAAGAGACAATAACAACTAGTTCAGCTTTGTAAACTGAAAGCCGAGAGGTGTGTTTGATCTCTGCCCTCCAACTTAAATGCTATTTCTCCTTCTCTGATGTTACATTTATAACTCCTCTTGATGTATTTTCAGCGTTAACCCAAGAACAAGATGTACGTCGACCAAGACCAGGTTTAGTTGGGGAATGAGACTCATATTCCTAACCATGAGAAGCAGCCTTCACAAGCTCTTTTCAACGGGAGCAATGGCATGAAAGGGATACTTCAAAAGGGGCTAGGATGTTTTATGAAGGGGATAATAGAGTGCTGTTATCTGTGCTGGCAGGGGAGGGCACTCTGATGGCTCTGGGAGGCTCCTTTTGCTAAATAAATCAGCAGACCATGTTTCTGGGTACCTGAGCATCCTTAGCTCTCACTACTGTGTGTTTTCTTCACTGGCAATGAGGCTGAGTTTATCCACATGTTTAAATATAGAGTTAGATGCCTAACTTTATGCTCTGTGTTTGAAAATTTATGCCTAAATCCTAAAGGCAACACACAGGAAAAGCATGTATTAGCTCAGAAAGTTCACACATATTCATGTGCTATTCGTGTGCATTTTCTAAAATACTGGCATTAAAACCATGGGTAGCTACATCATTTCATTAGTCTAGGAGCTGCTCAAGATCCAGACTTGATACCTGTGAACAGAATTAATTTCTTCAGGGACACGTAGTTGCTGCACTGTCCTCTCCAATTTCTAGAGACTCTATATTGAACAAAGTGTCATTGAAATAAATATTCATGAAGTTGCTCAATAATTCAGCGTGTGCTGATTCAGAGTGTTATAGCCCTAGTTAAAATCATATACAAAAAAACCAATCTCATAAAAGGCAAAGCACATTCATAGAATCATAGAATCATAGAATCATAGAATCGTTAAGGTTGGAAAAGACCCTTAAAATCATCGAGTCCAATCGTTAACCTATCACTGCCAAGTCCACCACTAAACCATGTCCTCAAGCACCATGTCTACCCATCTTTTAAATACCTCCAGGGATGGAGACTCAACCACTTCCCTGGGCAGCCTGTTCCAGTGCCTGACTACCCTTTCAGTGAAGAAGTTTTTCCTAATATCCAACCTAAACTTCCCCTGGCGCAGCTTGAGGTCATTTCCTCTTGTCCTATTGCTTGTTACTAGGGAGAAGAGACCGACCCCCACCTCGCTACAACCTCCTTTCAGGTAGTACTCTCTACTCTGTCTTGGGTAGCCGGGAAAGAACAAGGGAGGACAGGTATGATCTAGTTGGCGAGTTGGTTCTGGTTTGATGTGTTTTCTGACAGGACCATACGTCTGATGACAGAAGACTGTGTGCTGTCATGCAGAATTGCAGAACCCCGGGGGCGGGAAGGGACCTCAGGAGGTCTCTCGTCCAACTCCCTGCTCAGAGCAGGGTCACCTCTGAGTGCAGATGGGGTTGCTCAGGGCTCTGTCCAGCTCGTCTTCAAAGCCTCCAAGGGTGGAGGGCACACAGCTTCCTCGGGCAAAGCTTTGCCAATGCTTAATTATTCTCATAGTGAAAATGATTTTCCATGTATCCTCCCTTTTTTCAATTTGTGACCGTTGTCTCCTGTTATCCCACTGTGCACATCAGTGAAGAGCCTGGCTCCATCTTCTCACTGACCTCCTCTTAGGTACTGGAAAGCTGCTGTTTGGTCTCCACCTAACGTCTTAGACATGTCTTTGAAATACTTCATTAAAATCTGCATCCTCACAAGTTTATGTTCTCCTATGTCAAGAAAAGAAGTCTCAGCACTCCCAGTTTTCTTTTGCAGCAGTAGATCCTGAGATCCATTTTCACTAATGATTTTGAAGGGTGTATGGCAATGTGATATGTAGAAAATATTATTATTATTTTCATGGTTATTCATTACTTTTTTAAAGTACAAAACCACAGGTCCTAACTCCAAAAGCCTACAGTGTTTTATAAGAAAGTTGTCAGTTTGCATTGTTCCAGGCCATTTGTCTTCATGCCTAAAGTGTTTAAGAAAAAACAAATAGGGTCTCCACAAATGTGTTTTTTACCATTGTTTGTGGTACAGATGATTTTGGAAGTCATCTTTTTTCCATATAATATAAATCTAAAACAGTGTTATGTTCAAATAGCTTACGGAGTATCTCACTCTTCTCATATCCTCGCATAGCTCTACACCATTATTGAATTTGCTCTAGCTTCACTTCAAGGAAAATTAGACTCTTTAGGTGGAAAAATTCCTAATGTTGTACTTGCAGCATTTGTGTTGCCACAGGTTCACTCTCTTTCTTCTGCTCTTCTGGATTACCCTAAATCACAGCTGTTTAAAGTTGATGTCAGAGAGTGAGTGATCTCTAAAGACACTTTTTGTCATTGTCATGGTTTAACCCCAGCTGGCAACTAAGCACCACACAGCCGCTTGCTCACGGTCCCCACCCTGGTGGGATGCAGGAGAGAATCGGAGGGGCAGAAGTAAGAAAACTTGTGGGTTGAGTTAAGAACAGTTTAATAATTAAAATAAAATAAAATAAAATAAAATAAAATAAAATAAAATAATAATAATAATAAATTGTAGTGAAAAGGCAAACAACGAAAAAGAGAGAGAGAGAAACAAGTCCCAGGAAAAACAAGTGATGCAACCACACACCACCCGCCAGCTGACACCCAGCCAGTTCCTGAGCAGCGATCGCTGCCCCCCAGCCAACTCCCCCCAGTTTGTACGCTGAGCATGGCGTCATACGGTATGGAATAGCCCTCTGGCCAGTCTGGGTCAGCCCCCCTGGCTGTGCCCCCTCCCAGCTTCTTGTGCACCGGGCCGAGCATGGGAAGCTGAAAAGTCCTTGATTTAGTATAAGCACTACTTAGCAACAACTAAAACATCAGCGTGTTATCAACATTATTCTCATCCTAAATCCAAAACACAGCACTATACCAGCTACTGGGAAGAAAATTAACTCTATCCCAGCTGAAGCCAGGGCAGTCATCTGTCATTCTTTAATCAGGGGTGGGACACTGATCTTCTGATCAACAGCCATGCAAAAAAATAAAATGGTGCTGTAAAGCTTTCCTGAGATTTTTCTGATACCATGGATACAGAACTTAATTTGATATTTCAGAGGATATTTAGGGCAAAAAAAAAGGGCTTGCAATTTCTAAACAGAAAAAAACAGGACTTTTACAATGAGTCCTAAAGCAACAGTTTAATGTAAAAGAAGCTGAATTTGGTGACGGGGAGTCTCTCTGCTAACATGCAATGAAATGTGAGGTTTCCCATTTCTTAAGTGCTTCCCGGTGCCCAAACGCCACATTTCTCTTGCCTGTAACAGACTGTGTCGTCACAAGTAGCTTCCTGAGCAACCATCTTGGCTCTCCAGAACCAGAAATATAATCCTAGCTGACTCCAAGCCCTCCCCTGTCTCACTGATATACTGATATAAAATTATGGTAGACTGGTTTTCTAACTGCTGGTTTGGAGATTTGTGTGGAATAATAAACAACTTACTTAAAACTTCTGTTTACTTTGGGAATGCTCCAGCTCTAAAACCATGCTTGGAATCCTAACGTGACTGGTGTATATATATCACAGGTACAAAAAGTCTTGAAATGGAGGTTCTCTGTAGTTACTTCTCACTTGTTACAAAATGTTAGGTTACTGGTTAGTTTTTGAGGTTGGCCTGAAGCTTTCACTCTGTTAATATGTCTTTGCAGGCAGGGAGCCTTTGCCTGCAGGTATGGGGTTCACCTGACAGATGGAGACACCTGTATGTAGGCGCCCACAATGTAGACAGCTCCAAGTCAGCGGGTATCTACGCTCCTGTTGTGGTCAAGGTACACAGTCCAAGGCATAGGGAACCTCTGAAGTGATACAGCTCATGCCAGAGCCGGCACCTACCCTTGGCCAGCTGCGGCACTCTCTGGACACACACCACTGCCTGCATTGAGCAGCCCCCCACTGGCTTCAGAGGTTGCTTAGACACATCGCTTATATGTAGACCACTGCATTTAGATGTCTCGCCCTGGAAGTAGTATCCAGTCCTTTCTCTGAGCAGACATGTCCTACAGATTGAGCTGCATTTTATGTCACTGGGATAGCAAAAGGGGTAGTTAGCCAACAGAAGCTTGTGGCCAATTTGGAAATAGGAAACAGTGGCCAGTTTGTTTTTCTGGTTGGATTCAAAGTCATGGGACAAAATCCCAGAGGAATAATGAGACATATCTAAAATTGAATAATTTTGTACCTCAAAGTGAAAGTTACAGTTTTTGTATTTAACTTTGCTGAAGTCAATGGCAAGTTCTCCTTTAACGTGGAGTAACTGAGTGTCTATAGGACATTACAGCCACTGCTTTAAGTAAGCACAGTGCCATCATCGCAGTTAAAAACAGCAGAAGTGGTGGGGACTCAGATCCTCTGAAAAAACAGCCAACTAAGCAGTTTTCCTGCATACTGAATGGGTGAGGTATGTGATACGAAGGGATAAATGTTGACTTCTTAATGGTAACTGCTGTTCTTTCAGTAAAAGACTTGGAAAGAAACCTATGAAAACCTGAGAGGACAGCTAATAATATTAAGGTCGCAAACTTTTGTAAAGGATGTCTTAGAAAAACATTCCCATCACAGTGGTCTAGCATCCTGAGACAGATGCTAAGCTTAAGAAACCTATGTGCTGTTGCTACACCATCTTCGCAGAAGTTTGTGGGCTAGCTAGTGTTGATCTGTCTGGCTTGGTGGATAAGCTGTGTGATGCTTCCTGCAGCCGATGGGTATGTATATAGTTTATGGGCTGTTTCGTAGCTTTTTCTCTACAGTACTGTTGTTCTGAATAAGGAGTGTACAGTCAGTTCTTGTTACGTTGGACAGGTTATCTGTAAATTAAGCACAGCATAGATGCAGTGACACTGCACAATAGTGTTGCCAACCATAAGCTGATACATCTGCATTATGCCAGGATGACTTCAACCAGTTTGGATCAGCCCAACAATGTTTCTTTGCTTTCTGCCTGCTGCCACCATCCTTGTTGCATGCTCTTATTCCCTAATTGTTCATGTATTGCATTATCCTTATTTTTGTTTCATTTGTTTACCCTCTTCTCTTCTCTTCACCATTACCCATACTGACAATACTTTTCCTGAAGAGAGGTTGCTGATCAGTGGTTAACTCTCTTATTGCCTCCGAGAACTTGGGCTTCAGGATAAAACTGGGAAGCACAAGGCTTTTGTCCACATAATGCAGATCCTTCTTAACCCTTCATCTTGCCACAAGCTCTGTCGTTAGCAGAAGCGTGCCGCCAGGCTGGCTTTTACTGGGTATTAGACTTTTCCTCGGGAGCACACTCACTTGCAGGATTGAAGCTGCTAACTTCTTGTCTCAGCTTGGGTCGTAAACTTGACCAGGGCTTTTATTTTCCCTGCTACCAGGAGGAACCAGAATGTGGATGGTTTTATGATGCACCTGGGTTTTTCAGTCGTTTTAGTTCTTCTTTCTTCTGTCTTCCAAAATATTCTCCAGTGACTCTTTTTCCCCACCTCAAATATTCCTCCGTCTCTACATCAGCTGCTATGAGTGTGCTGTTCTCCTTTTATGAAGCTCATCACTCTCTGTATGTAAGGTCTTGCCTCACGCTTTGAAAGAAGAGGGAATAGCTTAGTTTTTCTCCTCTCTGAGCCTCCGAGAGAGCTGCGTGAGCTCTCCTTGTGCCGGCTGCTCCACACGAGAGCGGGAGCAACAGAGAAGATGCCATTCATCCTTCTTCCCCGGGAGGCCCTGGGGAACGTTTTTGTTCTCGATGTGCGGTGATCCTTCCCGTACTTAGTAAATCTCCCTCCGCTGGGACGTCTGTTCCGTGGCGATAGAAGAAGAGGCAAAATGCCCTGGTTTGTGATCACCTCCAGTAACATCAGAGTCTGCTCCTCTGAAATTAATTTCTAAACCAGAGCAATACTATTGAAGGATTAATGTAAGATTAGAGTATTTATGTTAAAATAGCTTATAATGTGAAGGAAATACATGTTCTTAGGTTATAACTAGAAGCTCATTTTAGCTGTTCTATTAATTAAAGGTTTCCTTTGCCTAATGCTAATGAAGAAACTGGATTTCATGCCAGTGGGATGAGAGCCTTCTGAATTCCCAAGTGCTTTTTAACTCTAGTGTAAAAAGTAGCGTGCAGCTCACGCTTCACACCGGTGCTTGTTTGGGACTGTGCGTGGATTGCTGAGCCTGACCATCATGGTGCTTAGCGTCTGTCCAAAAAATCATCCATCCCATAGTGGCAACTTCGATAACCCATTAATTTCAGTACATAATGCTCAAAAGGAGCAAGTTGCATGAAGTTTCCTTTCAGGAGGAGCTAACGTCGTGACTAGTGGGCTGGTGTTGTTATAAGGATTGTTTGAAGTGTAATCTAAAGTGTTGGTACATGTCTGCATGTTTATATAGACAGTCACAAGTTACATTGGCAAACACACACTATGCATTTACTATGATTTTTCTTTCATTGACAACTGCAGCTTATGGCCACATTCGCATGTAAATTTTTACACACACACACAGAGTGATATAGATATAGATATAATTTGTATGCTTTTTAATTAATTTGGAATGTTTTGTGTAAAACATCTTCTCACTGACATGCCAGGGTATTCTGCTTGGCTGGCCTTTAAGCACTGAGGCTGTCTGTGACAGCAGTTTGAGTAATCGATGATGGGAGTCTGTTGAAATGAAGCCTATAAGTCTGTGATGAGTTTGCTTTGTCAAACAGGGTAACAGAAGTTATTACTTAATTCTTTGCTGGGTATTTCCCACAGTGGGTAGCTGCAGAGTTTCACATAGCCACGTACGCAGGAGCATGGGCGACTCAAGCGGGTCATTTACACCGATGAGAACAAGCGCACGTCTGCATTCGGAGTGGGTCAGGCATGTTCAGTATATAGCTGACTTGACGCTCTTTTACGGAACAGTGAAGAAAGGAGAGACTGAAGGCCATCCCCGGTTTCATATTTTTATGAACTACTTTCTTGTCTTTATTATGAGCTGACTCCTCAGCCATTCCTAATGTGTATTGTACTGAGTATTAGGCACTGAGAGCTCTGAAATGCTGCTATATTTAATCCATAAATGTCAACATCTGAAAACAATTTCCTGAGATAATTTTTATAATTTTCCAACTGAAACACATGTGCATGACCTATCTATTTTTACTTATATCATTATTCTAGAGACATGGCATCCTTTTCCCTGAAACAAAAATTTGTGCCACAACTGCTGCACAGCATCCTCCAGTCCTCTGTGTAGCTTTGTAACAGTGTCATCTGGACACGATCAGGTGGAAGAAATGGTAAGGTCTTCCAACCTCAGATTGGTTAAAAGGGTGATGGAGGGTCATGAACAGAAGGTTAAACAGGAGGTTGTAAACTGTGCATGAGGCAGGGGTGGCTGCACTCTTACTTATTAGTGCCTTGGAAACTAAATGTGCATCAGGCTGCTGTTAAAGGTTGTCTGCAAGATGAAGAAGCCATTCAGTTGATAACACAAGAAGGCAACGCTCTGAAAGATGTACAAACCAGAAGCAAGTTAATCAGGATAGCAAAAACAGACGGAGAAGTCAGGTAGTCACAAGGAGGAGCAGCAACAGACTGGCAAAAGTTTCTCGCCCAGTCTGCATAAGGGAAGCTGCGGATGTTATACAGAGACAGGCTGTTCTCATTTCCCTGCATTTGCTTCGTACTCCTGTTTATTGCACATCAAACACATTTACATATCCAGGGATGAAATGGAAATGATTGATGCAAAGGAGGTATTTTTGTTAATTGTTGTTGCTCTGAGTCATGCCTGACTGGGACTGCTGGAGATGGGTGAGGAAAGACAGAACTATTATTAGAGGTATAAATAATTGTCAAGAGCAACTTTTAAACCCATCTGTTACCGCATATCAACATCCAAAATTATCGGGGGGGGGGGGGGGGGGGGGGGCAGCAATACAAGGACTAAGCCAACACCAAGTCTCTGTTGATGTAGATGTTGGCAACTGCCTCTGAATCTTTGTCCATCTTTTTTCATTTCTGCTCCCTTGGAGCTTCAATCATTTTCTGTCCCGACCTTATCAGTGCCTGCTGGACGTTGCCACAGCAGTGTCTTACGCTCGGAGCTGATGGGTGTTTGAGACTTTGGCTGCTTTATCTGCACACCACTAGTGAAATGTGTCCACTTTTTGTGCTGTTAGTTGGAAAGCAATTCTTAATGTGCTCTCATACATGCAAGGTAGAGCCAAGATGAGATGAGCATCCAATTTGAGAAGGGAACGCTGTGCTTGAAGTGCTTAAAGACAGTGCTTTTTGCAGCGGAGCTATACTGCAGAGCACACAGGAGGATTTCTGGTCCTTCCTACTGGGCAGTAGTGAAGCGGGATTTTAGAAATACCTGTCTATGAACAGTTGCGTGATCCTTGGGTTCACTGTTTATGTGGGCTGTGTAAGTAACAAGCGGATCCAAACAACTGAAGTGCAGTTTGATCATGTGTGAGCAGCAACCAGCAGCAACCCAAGTCCCAAATTATTTTGGAAATATCATCCTTCAGAGTATCATCTGATGCTAACACAAATCATGGCTTCCAATGCAAGGGATAATGAAAATAGATCCATGGCACTCCCTAGTTTATATCCTTCCACCTGTACCCCTTCTGCTGTGAAATACTTCTTGTAACAGTTGTTTCCATTAGATAATAGTTCAAGAAATGACCCTGCAGCAGTTTGTAGTTTGGCCTCATAACCTTATTCCAGAAAATATATTATAGATCCTGTAGGTGGAGAACTCAGAATGACTAAGGAGAAAGCATTCAGCCCTGTTTCCTTTTGCTTTGTCTGCACTGAGGAATATATCTGCATTTTTAGGAACGTGGGGAAATACCTATTTTTATGACAAACCTGAGGTTTATGGAGAAATTATGGGGAATCTTTAGTGGCAAAAAATGGGTGATATCTGAAAAAGAAAGGTAATCGTCTTGGAGATTGTTACCAATTTCGAGATTTTTCATTTAAGTGGAGCTAGCTCTTGTATGAGATGGCCCTCACAAAGTGTGGATTTGTTTACAGGGTAACTTGTCTTCAGCAAGTTTGCCTCCTGCTTACTTGCTTCATCCTTCTCTAGGCCCAAAAAAGAGTACTGAGATCAGACTTTCCTTAAGAAATCTTAGGACTCATGATTTATTAATGTATTGTTTGCAGTCAGATGAGTCACGCAAACTCACGAGCCTATTTTTGTACCAGGCTGTGTATTAATTTTAGTCATGAATCTTCTGCTGGTTATTCTAGCTGACAGAAATCATAAGTATTTTGGTTTTGCTTTGTCTTTATGATATCACCCTGTAATTCAGGTGAGTTGTTATTGAATAAAACATTTCTCAGTAAAAATCCTCAGTCTGTGAAAGCCTGCTTGAAGCATACTCAATTGCAGTCCATTTCAGATTGCCATAAATAGATGTACAAACTCAATTCAGTAGCTAAAAGATGAACTGACAATGTGAGTTCTGCAGTTATTTGCTCTATTTGAAATCAATATTTCTTGGTGTCTCTTTTGTATTCTTGACAGGTGAGGTTGAATAATGATAATCTTTATATCAACAAATGCTTTTGTACTACGTGATTATAACTAATTTCAATCAAGCACTTGTCTAAAATTAAGTCATATAAATGGATTTTGGGTCTCTCATTATCTTTACTCCAACCCATTTAATAACAGGGTTCTTCTTAAGTAGGTGGCTCATGCCAGTCTTCCACATGGTGTTATTTTTAGCACTTGCAGCATCCACATGAAATTGCTCGTGCTTCTCTTATATTCTGACCAAGCGCTGTATGGATTATCATCCTATGCATCTTGTGAGACATGCGTGTCTCAGTCCAGAAGAGAAATGGCAAGATTATATAAATCTCTTTTCCCACTCTTCCTGATATTGCTGAGGGTTAGCATTTCAAAGTAGAGGCGAGTACACTCCAGTTAATTGGCTTCTACATAAAGTAACTACCACTGAACAGCTGATAGGTCAAAGTAATTCCTTTTCTCTGATAACTGCTTATTTCCTTTCATCTCTCTCTCTTTCTCCCAATTTACCTTGTATTTTATTCACAGTATTTATGAAGCTTTAAGCTTTTTACTGTCTCAGAAGCAGTCACTTTAAGTGCCTACATTACACTGGAAAAAGTGAAGGGGGTGGTGGTGGTGGCTGGTAATCATTTTACTGGAGAATAAAAAAGTGAAATCCATTGAATTTTAAAACTGTGTTTAATGATATGTTTCAGGAACTTCTATTACATCACGATGCTGAGGGACCCGGTGTCACGGTACTTGAGTGAATGGAAGCATGTCCAGAGGGGTGCAACGTGGAAAACTTCCCTTCATATGTGCGATGGAAGAAGCCCAACACCAGACGAGCTGCCTACCTGTTACGAAGGAGATGACTGGTCTGGAGTCAGTTTACAGGAATTCATGGATTGTAGCTACAACTTGGCCAACAACCGCCAGGTGCGCATGCTGGCAGACCTCAGCCTGGTGGGGTGCTACAACTTGACTTTTATGAATGAGAGTGAAAGAAATATGATTCTTCTTCAAAGCGCCAAGAACAATCTGAAAAATATGGCCTTCTTCGGGCTCACAGAATTTCAGAGGAAAACGCAGTATCTCTTTGAGAGGACATTCAACCTGAAATTCATTTCCCCATTCACCCAATTCAACGTTACGCGGGCCTCCAATGTGGACATTGGTGAGGATGTGCGGCAACGGATAGAGGAGCTGAATTTCTTGGACGTGCAGCTTTACGAATACGCAAAGGACCTGTTCCTGCAGCGCTTCCAGTACTCCAAGCAAGAGGAGCATCAGAAGAACCGGCTAAAGAGGCGAGAGGAGCGGCGGCTGCTGCGGGAGCAGAGAGCTCACCAGTGGCCAAGGGAAGAGGCAGCAGAAGTAAC